>NC_056747.1:550510873-550570873 GCF_019279795.1 Protopterus annectens | reverse complement strand
AAGTCTCTGGGACAGGAATCTATCCATCCAGCATGTCCTGTTTATTGTGGTGACAAGGTTTAGGTCCCTAGAGTGTGTAGCTCGGAGGGATTGGGATTTATTTAGCATGTCCAACAGCTCTGGGTTTAACATAGCTTTATATGTTAGGCAGAGATCTCCTCAGAGTAGGAGTAAAGCTGGAGTTTTTTGTGATGATCAGTGTAGGGCATCTGTTTGAGGCCAGTAATCATCTTTGTGAGGTACTTCTGTGGCCTTTCCAGCTGCTGCAGATGTCTTGTGAGGTACATTCCAAAAGGGGTGTTGTACTCTATAATGGGTCTAATGACTGCCGAATAGAGGGGAACAATGGCCTCTTTTTTTCCTGGATGAAAACCGTTTTGTGATGAGGTGCGCCACATAGAAGGATTTCCTGACTACTGTGGTGATGTGGTTATCAAAGGAGAGACTACTGTCCACCTGGGTCCCAAGGTCTCTTATCACACATTCAGCATTAAGTAGACTGCCGTTTATGTGGTAGTTCATGGGTACAGAGTTTTTACCAAAGGGGATGACAATGCACTTTTTGGCAATGAGCTTGAGGCCATGCCTCTGACACCAGGCATCTGTCTAACTGAGGCCCTTCTGTAGGATGTCCGCATCATTTGGGGACTTGACTATGGCTCCTAGTTTGCAGACATCTGTGAACTTCATTAACCAGAGGCCTTTTGTGTTAGCCTGTACTTCAGAGAAGTAGATACCAAACAGGAGAGGTCCCAGAACTGAACCCTGTGGTACTCCACTTGTCACTGGTTTGAAGTCAGATTTGGAGTCTGCAACTTTTACAGTGTGGGTTCTGTCAGTGAGCCAGTTGGCAACCCCTCTTGTGACATAGGGATTTATACCTAGTTTAGTGAGTTTAGCTATAATTCCAGAATGGGGGATGGTGTTGAAAGCCTTGGTGAGGTCAAGATAGGCTGTGTGAACCACCTTACCCTCATCTATGGCTTTGGTGACAGCCTCAAAGAAGTCAATCAGGTTCAGAAGGCATGATCTGCCTTTCACAAACCCAAACAGGGTGGGGTCCAGAGTTTGGCGGTTACCAATGTCTTTGTTTGTGAGTTCCATGATGATATGCTCTATGGCCTTGCAGACCAGGCTCGTCAGGATAATAGGGCCATAGTTCCCAGGATTAGTGGTGGCTCCCCCTTTGTGGAGTGGGATAACATTTGCTGTGTGCCATTCAGTGGGCACAAAGCCTGATGTGAGACTATGATTGAATATGTTGCTTAGGTGGGGAGCCAGTTCATTCTGAAGTTCATGTAAAAAGCAGCCTGGGATGTTGTCCTGTCCCATAGATGCTGTGTTTTTGGTTTTAGAGAGTGCAGCTTTTACCTGCATAGATGTGATTACAGGGACTCTGCATTCTTCCTGTATAGATATGGGCCCTTTAGGGGGTGAGAGGGGGGTAAAGTTAGCACTGAACCAATCTAACAGGATGTTGGCAATATCAGTTGGTTCTGTAATTCTCGTGCCATTGTGCTGTGTTTTGGTCCAGGTTAGATGGCCTAAATGTGTGGTATGAGTTATAGCCTAGTAATGCAGGGGTGCTCTCTAGAGCCTGGAACCAGGTCTCAGTCGCTGCACAGATATCGATGTTCTCCATTTTAAGGAGTGCCTCGAGTGAGTGCATTTTGAGATTTAGACTTCTAGCATTGAGTAGTATTACCATCAGTTTTTGCTTGCCTGTTCCTGTTATGGTGGTGAATTTGTCATTTGAACCTTGCCTAAAAAAGGCACTATAGGAGCGGCAAGACCCTTAACCAGTATCCAGAATCCCAGGGGTGACAGGTGCAGGCCATCTCTGGCAAAGCATTGTGGTCTGTCGACCATGTCATCCCAGGCAGACAGGCACTGGATCCCCTTAGAATGACACCAGAAGCTTAGCCAATTGTTGAAGTCAATCATTTTGTCCTTGTACTGCGGTATCATTCTGGGCGATGGCAAGATGTTACTCAGGGCTAGGGCCATACTTGCCTGGGCAACAAGATAAGTCTTTCATGTCTCTTTTCATGTAGTCCAGGGAGGTACATCTCCAGTCATTCACACCAACATGGACAATAACAGAGTCATATTTGTACTTGTTGTGGAGTGACCTGAGTGCATGGGTTATGTGGCAGATCCTGCCACCCGACAGGCAGCTGACAGTAACCTTCTCCTTGTTTAGCCTGGTGAGTGGGACATCAGTGTGCCTGACTATAGAGTCACCTATGACTAGTGTGTTGGGTACGTTGTTATGCCTTATGGGCTGTGGTTTATTGGCACACTGAGTCTGTGGGCTATGTGTTATTTGAGTTGTGTTGGGGGGGTTTGAGGTTAAACAAACAGCTAAAAAACTGGCAGATGCTGGATAATTGAATATCCTGCAGTCACTATTGGCAGATCAAGACAGTAGCTTTCAGGCTATAGGAGTTAAACAGCTTTATTATCTAGGTACTTAAAAATACAGATTCGGTGGCCTAATGGTTAAGGTGTTTGCCTTACAAACACAAGGTGCAGGGTTTGAGTCTCACAAGGGATAATTGGGCTGCTTTAAAATGGCTCGCAAGCAGGGTAGAACAGTACTATGAACCTATGAATCATTAGTTAAAGACTGTGATACTATACTTGCCTTATCTTGGCTCCCTATCACAACTTTGAGAACTGAAAATGAGAGTCCTCAAACAACAAAAGAAAATCTCTGAAGAAATAAAAATGCAACTCAATGCAAATTCAAACACAGTACAAAAAAAGTTTAAAACTATACTACAGTCATTTATTCTCCAGTTTCTCACTTAATCCAATTCAGAGTCATGGTGGAGTTGTAAATTCCTCTGATACACAGTGGGTACACGGCAGAAAACTATATCCCAGATGGACTCAGATCATCACAGGATACATGTGCATACACACACATAGACACATGATTATTGATTCACCCATCTATATGAGATGTGTGAGAAACCAAAACACTTGGTGAAAGCCCATGGTGATGCAGGGCAAACATGCAAACTTAGCACAGAAAGCACCTCAGCTGAGAAATGAATTGCAGAGCCAAGCATGAGGCAGTAACAAAACCTGATATACCACTGTGCTATCCACATAGTAACACGTGCATTAATTATATCTACTTTGTCTGAGGTTGCTGTGCTTAAGAGTAAGGGTCACGGAACATACAAAACACAAAATTCCTTTGCTTCAAATGGGGTTGTAAGAAGGTTTGCAGTAGATTTGTGCTGCTTTTTAACTTTACTTTGCAAGTCTTCAGTGGAATGAGAAACATAGAAGTAATACCAACAATGTCTAAGGGAACACCGATATGTAACCCTATACCAATAATTAAGAAACATTTCAGATTATTTTATTTTCTATGTGAGGATTTTACAGACAAGATTTGTTTCCAGCATTGCTCAGCTAGGTATTTGTCTTACCGTACTCTTGTAAAATGTTTCCATTTGGTGTGCATTCTAGGGTTACCATGAAAGTGATTTAAGAATTGTAATTATAGGTCCTTAAGGTAGCATCTAATGCATAACAGAATGTTGAAAAAGGTGTTTTGTTTTAGTTGCTGAATCAGATAGGGTTACTATAAGCAAAATAAGAATATAGGAAGTATTTTATTCTGATTTAACAGTTTGTAGTCTTAACACAAACCAAACAATCAACCTCTTAACACAAGAAATATGGTCAAAACCTAAAATAACGAGGGGATAAGGGCTCAAAAATAGAGACAAATTTTAAATATTGCTTTTATAAACTTAGTTGCTAGAGTAACAGAGTTTGTGTTAGCATGCATTTTTCTGAAGGATATGAAGTCTGAAACTCAAATGTTTGTCATTTTCTAATGACTTAAATTCTCAGTGTTTTGCCAGAAAACCACAACATTTATGAGGAACAGACCAAACATATGAGGCAAAAATCTTGACATCCTGCATAAATCTGCACAACTGAGAGGTATGACACTAGGACTTTCAGTATCTTCGTCTTCTTTCGGCTTTTCCCGGTTAGGGGTCGCACAGTAGATCACCTGTCTGCTTATGATTGGCAGTGGAGTTACGGTGTCAAGTTGCCAGCCCAGAGTGTCCAATCCACCTACAGCATGTGGGACTTTCAGTATATGAAAGATAAATGTAGACTTACAAGGGAGTACTCAGCATTGCAGCTACATAAATTCAAAGCAATACATGCTTTCAGAAAAAAATAAAGTGATTTTAGCTAATATTTATTCAGTATTTGGATCAGGAGCTTTCAGTTCTTCAGATTAGATAATAAAATAAACAAAAATCACTAAAGAAAAATGGATTACTTGTTTCACAGTAGTGTCAGATAGGGCACTGATACTGTCTTTCTGTGATGACGTTTCCTTGGATTATGATCCTCCACTGGTAACATACTCTGTACTCTGAACTTGTCTACACTGTGATATAAATGTAAAAATTATATTTCTAACTGCAGTATTGATCCCCAGTCCTTGTGTGGCTCATGGTTTGCTCCGTGTTTTGGTTTAAGCTGCATGGCAAGGGTAACATACAGCACAGAACTTATTTTTTATGTTTCAAAGCTTATGAGCAGTCAGTGGTATGCGATACATAATCTACATTCCTGGGCAGCCAACAGTCAAACATTTTGAAAGCAGCACTGATTATTATCTGTGTAGAACTCTTCTATCCACATATCCACATGCCTTTCCCCTACAGGCTGCAAAAAAAATACTGATTGAAACAGCTGTAATAAACTATCAATGCACATACTGCATTTATCCTTTCTCTTGTGGCACAGGTCACATTTAAAAAATGGTCAGTGGTGGACAAGTCCACTTGTCTGGTTAAGAAACTAATTAAAATTAATTTATGAATGTATGAAATACCACATCCAGTACTAAATCATTTCTGTAACATCAGAATGTGTGTGCATAACCTGTGTCATAATATAATGCGGCCCATATGTTAGCTTGTGTCTTTTCTTCTGTACTGCCATTGCTCCAAAATATTCTGTTCTCTCCTGTTTCCAGTAATACTTCTTTATTTATTTGTTATTGTGTAAATAAACTAATCCAAACACATTGTTCTGTTATAACCTGAACCATATAGCAAATGGTTCAGCAATATATTCCATGCTTGTAGTTCAGGGGTTAGAGCACTGGTTTGGTAAACTAGGGATCATGAGTTCATATCTCATCAAGCCACTCTGCTGGAGTCCTAACAGCAACAGTTTGTGTGACTAAGGAAGAAAATCATGGCAAAAATTAGTAAATACTTAGCCAGGTAAACTCTCCCTCATCAAGCCAAATAAACAACTTGGGGCTAATCAAGTCTACCAAAGCCAAATTTGAGGTAAAAATAGCTTTCCAGGCCAAGGGCACTCATAAGGCATTTTTCAGCTATGTCCGCAAACTCAGAGTCAATAAACAACAATGTATTGCACTAATTGCAAATTGGAGCCACCTATACTGAGCCAGAAGATGTAGCAAATCTACTGGCTGACAAAGTTATATCCAGACACCCTCTCAGTAAATACAATCAACCATAATTCCTCCAACTATTACTAGTGGACAGTTCCTCAATGTACTCTCCAAGGCCAAGAACACTGCATCAGTGGAACCCGATAATATCCTGCAATGCTGGCTTAATAGCATGAAACATGACCTATCATGACCACTTGCAGCACTATTTAACTGCAGTCTTCAAACAGGTTTTGTGTCATGCAAATAAAGGACTGCAACTGTCATTCATCTGCACAAGGGTGGGCCAGCTACAGACCCAGGTAGCTACATACCTCTAAGTCTGACTAGTGTCATATATAAAACCATGGAAATAATTATCGTGGCTATGATAAACAATGATGTAAAGAATATTCAGACACATGATCCAATCCAGTTTGGTTTTGTCAAGGGCAAGTCAAGTGTTCTCAGCCAAGCAGACTTCTTCAAGAAGGTCATCAAATCAAATCAATGGATGGGGGGAATCTACCTCCACAAAAAGGACAGTGACTAGTGGTGTCCCACAAAACTCAGTACTGGAGCTGATCCTTTTTGGCATCTATTTCTCTGACATTGACTAACTTTGTCAGCCAGTAGATTTGCTATATCTTCTGGCTCAGTATAGGTGGCTCCAGCTGGTGAATCTGGGAATATTGAGGCAATGTTACAATTGCCTCATGTACACAGACAACCCTCTCCTCCTCCCACAAAACACAAATACATGCGAGAGATGCAACTATATAGCCAAACTGGAGGCTGAGCTCTCTCAACTCAGGACTGGCAAAACCAGACAGGAGGAGAAGGTAACCACACACACCATAAACCCAGTCTCACATAGAACTATCACAACTACAAATCAAACACATAAACACACAAAGACATACTCAGAGGCACTGATCAAAAATCTACCAAAACAGCAGAGGCCTCCAAAGCAGACACCCAAACAACTGCCACCTCATGACATAACACAAGCAACACATAGATCACAAAGTCAGTGTGCAAGTCAGTCACAGCCCTTAAGGCCAAACACAATGCCAGACACACTTGTCATAGGTGACTCCATAGTCAGACACACTGACGTCCCACTCACCAGACTGAACAAGGAGAGGGTCACAGTAAGCTGCCTGTCGGGTGTTAGAATCCGTCACATAACACAAGCACTCAGGTCACTCCACAGCAAGTACAAGTATGACTCAGTCATTGTCCATGCCGGTGTGAATGACCTGAGACGTACCTCCCTGGACTACATGAAAAGAGACATAAAGGAGCTCTCAGATTATGTAGCCCAGGCTGGTATGACCCTGACCCTGAGCAGTATTCTACCTTCACCAAGAATGATGCCACAATACAGAGACAAAATGATCAGTTTTAATAATTGGCTTAATTTCTGGTGTTATTCTAAGGGGATCCAATGTCTGTCTGCCTGGAATGACATGCTTGTCAAGCCACGCTGCTTCGCAAGGGATGGCTTGCACCTGTCACCCCTGGGTTTCCTGATATTGGCAAAGGCTCTTGCCACCCCCATAGTGCCTTTTTAGACAAGGCTCAAATTCTAAACCCACCGCCCTAGAAAACAATAATGGAAAAAACTAAGGGTAATGCTGCTCAATGCCAGAAGTCTAAATCTCAAGATGCACGCCCTCGAAGCCCTCCTCAGTATGGAGAACATCGATGTCTGTGCTGTGACGGAAACCTGGTTCAAGGCTCCTGAGAGCACCCCGGCACTATCAGGTTTTACCTCATATCATGCGTTCCGGCCCCAAAACCCGGACCGTACCACAAAAGAAGGGGGTGTATCCATATTCATCGAGGATACCCACACCTCCAGGCTGGTGGCAACTCATGAAGCATCAGAGACCATTCAGGTGCAATTAACCATAGGCAAAACTGCTCTACAGTTTGTAGCATGTTACAGGCCACCCTCTCAAACTCAGGAACCCCACACAGCCTTCCTGAAGACACTGGAGAGTATAAATGTCTCTCCAAACACCATCATATTGGGTGACTTCAACTACCCAAACATAGACTGGGAACATTACTCAAGCCCCAATACCCTAGCCCAAAGGTTCCTGGAGTTCATAAACTCAAATGCTATGGAACAAGTTGTCACCATTCCCACAAGAGGTGAAAATATACTAGACCTGATCATCACAAACATGGGGACAAAATGCTCCACACCGGAAGTATATCCCTCATTGGTGAGATCAGACCATAAACTAATCTCACTGGAGATCCACATCCGCCCCCACCCCCAACAAAAGACCACAGTGAAGAACTTCTCAAAAGCCAACTTCACACTTCTTAAGACTGGTGTGGTATCCTTCAAGGCCCCTGAGCCATTGGAAACCACAACCCACGCTGCTGAATCCCTTACAAATGCTTTCTACGAGCACCTCCAGGATTGCATGGATCAAGCAATCCCAAATAAAATCAAGACCCTTTCCACCAAAGGCAAGTGCCCAATCTGGTGGACCCCAGCCATAAGCAAACTTTACAACAAGAGGAGAAAGCTACTACAAGATAGAGCAAAATCCCTAAAAGGGAAGACATCTCTGATCAATACTAGTAAAAAACTACGATCACTCATAAAATCATCCAGCCAGCTTTGAGAGAAAAATCGCTAAGGACTCAAAAGACAATCATAAGGCCTTCTTTAGCTATGTTAGTAATCTGGGTGGAAACTCCCAGATATGTTCAGAATTAGTCCAAAATGATACAAAAATCACTGAACCCACAGACATTGCAAACATACTGGCAGACAGGTTCAGTGAAAATTTCTCTCCTCCCCCCAAAAGGAGAAATATCTATCCCAGCAGAGTGTAGCCTCCCAATCATCTCAAATGCCCAGGTGAGAGCTGCTCTCTCTAAAGCTAAAAACACAGCATCAATGGGACTGGATGGTGTCCCCGGCTGTGTGCTACACGAACTCAATGAGGAACTAAACCCACACATAAGGCTGCTGTTTAATCTTAGCCTTACCACAGGATACGTACCCAAAGAGTGGTGTATGGCAACTGTGGTCCCACTCCACAAAGGCGGGGCTTCTACGGACCCTGGTAATTGCCGCCCCATAAGCTTAACAAGCCTGGTCTGCAAAGCTATGGAGAGGATCATAATGGAACTCATAAATAAAGACATAGGGGACCTACAGACATTGGATCCTACCCAATTCGGCTTTGTCAAGGGCAGATCATGCCTCTTGAACTTGGTCGACTTTTTTGAAACAGTCACCAAGGCCATTGATGAGGGTAAGGCAGTTCACACAGCCTACCTTGACCTTGCAAAAGCTTTCAACACAATACCCCACTCGGGTATCATAGAAAAGTTCACCAGCTTAAATGTAAACCCATATGTCACAAGATGGGTTGCAAACTGGCTCAAGGACAGAACCCACAGGGTTAGAGTTACTGGTGCCATGTCAGACTCCAAGCCGGTCACAAGCGGTGTCCCACAGGGCTCAGTCCTGGGCCCCCTCTTGTTCGGCAGAAGTGCAGGCAAACATAGGAGGATTGTGGCTGACAAAGTTTGCAGATGACTGCAAACTGGGCGCCATAGCTGAAAATCCATCAGACACAGATATCCTTCAGAGAGGTCTCATAGAAATGGATAACTGGTGCCAGAGCCATGGCCTTAAGCTAAACGCCAGAAAATGTATAGTCATACCCTTTGGTAAAAACAAGGTAACCCCAAGTTACCACATAGGTGGCAATCCATTAAGCACAGAAGAGGTTATCAGGGACCTGGGGACCCAAGTTGACAGTAACCTTTCTTTTGACACTCACATTGCCAAAGTGGTTAGGAGGACCTTCTACATTGCCCACCTGATTATGAAGGGATTCACATCCAGATCAAGGGAGGTCATTGTTCCCCTGTACCCTTCACTTATCAGACCAATGATTGAGTACAATGCCCCATTCAGAATGTATCTTACCCGACACCTGCAGCAATTGGAAAGACCCCAAAAGTTCCTCACCAAAAGGATAAAGGGGCTCAAAAATATGCCATATGCTGCCCGACTGAAGAAACTCCAGCTCTATTCAGTCGCATACCATCTGCTCAGAGGTGACCTGTGCCTGACATACAAGGCCATGTCCAACCCAGAATTAATGGACATGCTCCACCTCAAAAAATCCAAATCCACCAGAGCCACAAGAGCAAGAGACTTAAACCTCAACACGGATATAAATAGGACATGCTGGAGGGACAGATTCATCACCCAGAGACTCCCTATGCTGTGGAACAGAATCCCAGTCCATGTGAGACAGAGCACCTCGATGGCTCTGTTCAAGAGGAATCTTGTCCAGTGGATGGGAGATTGTAGGTTTACCCCGGGGATCATCTCTGTATCACTGCTGGACAGAGGCACGGCAAACTAATGGGTATAGTATTCTTCAACCTAAGGGGTGGTGAAAGCCACACAACTCTGGCTAGGCTTATAAATGCCCTAGGGCAGATAGCCTAGTATGAACCTATGAACCTATGAACCTATGAAGACAAGACCAACATCAAGGGCCTCTGGCTGACCAAGTCTGTAGATGACTGCAAACTAAGAATAGTCATAGAAGCCCCTAAAGACACAGGCTAATAGCTGGTGTCAGAGCCATGGTCTAAAACTCAATGCCAAAAAATGCATAATAGTATCCTTTGGAGAGACAGCCATCCCTGGAAACTACTGCATTGATAATACACTCCTAAAAGTAGACCCAGTGGTCAGAGATTTGGGAACAGATGAAGACAGAAACCTGGCCTTTGACCATTATGTGTCTATGGTACTAAGGAAATCATTCTGTGTTATGCAACTTATAAGCAAGGATATGGCATCTAGGTCCAAGGATGTCATTGTTCTGCTGTATTCAGCCCTAATAAGACCAGTCATTGAGTACAATGTCTCTTTGGTATGTACAGGCATGTGCAACAACTGGAGCAACCACAAGGGTTCCTCACAAAAAGAATACATGGTCTAAACTCTAAACAACATGTCCTCTGATGACTGCCTCAAAGCCCTTTCCCTGGACTCGGTCTTCTACAGATTGCTGATCGGTGATATATGCCTGTCCTACAAAACATCTTCTGATCCCACCTGATCTTACCTGTTGCACATCCACAAAACAAATAGCAGCAGAATGACCCAATCTAGGGACATAAACCTTGTCTGCAACATAAAATAGTACATGACAGAGGAACAGGTATGTGTCTCAGAGATTACTCCTTCTCTGGGATAAGCTTCCAACCATCTGAAGCAGAGTTCTTTCCTAACTCAATTCAAAATTAAATTGAACCAGTGGATGAAGAATCAGAAATGTATCCCTGGTCTGGCATCTATGCCTCTGGTAGAAAGAGGCAGCCTATAAAATGCTTGACTACTCATGCCCAAGCATACATATCTGTCTTAAAATAATCCTAAATTATCAAAACTTATCAGACACATTTGGAAAGCAAGGCTAGGCTTAGGTTCATAGGCAAATACTTGGCTAGCTGGCTTTGTGGGCCATTTTAAGCCTAGTTAACTTTCCTGTCAAATGTGAGAATCAATCTCTGTACCTTCTGACTGCAAGGTAAACACCTTAACCATTATACCAGTCCTTAAAAAGGTACCTTAGTAATCACCTGTCAGTCTATGAACTTATAATTTGACAAGCCGTGTATAAGGTACACTCTTAACTCGAGTATACTTCCTTTTGATGCAGAAGGCTGTGGGTTCTACTCCCTCATTATGTAGATGGATTGCTGATACTGTACTGTGTTGTACTTTTAAAGGAGGTGGATTCTTCATTCTTGAGAATATCCTCCTTTGGTAGAGTGGGTGGGGTTACATAATTATGTACGTATTTTTCATGGGCCTTTGTCCAGATTTTTGATGTTTCCAGGTTGAGAGATATGCTCGTAACGTCTACAATTTAGACATAGCTCTGTCATTTTGGTCCTCAGATTTACTTTTGCTCCTCCTAGATTTTTGTCATTCTTTATGAAGTTGGACCTGTTTATGACTACATAGTTTAAACAAACTAAGCCTGTGGAAAGATTCCTTGACACTAATTCTAGAGGGTTTAGTATATAAAGACCTTGTATTGTGAAAAATAAGAAAGTGTTCCTCTTTCTGACTCACTGCTATGAATTTTAAGGAAGCAGGACAGTTTGACCCTGGACGATTTTACCCCAGATAGGCTGACCACAATGCAAATGGATACACTTTCATATTAAATTTCACATTTATTAGCTATGAGAACGTTATTTGGACAGTTTGACCCCAGAAGTTTTGACCCTAGTCTATTTGACCCCAACTACATTTAATAAAAACATTTTAATATTTAATTAGGAATTTTAAATAGGAATTTAATATATTATTAAACATTTTATATGTAACTGTTAATTTATTTAACATATTATTTAAGATCTAAATATAATTAATTTAATTAACAATAGCTTTTAACATGTTAACAATGAAATTAATCGTGAATTTTACATAGGAAGTTAACATATTTAACTAGTGTATTTGAAGATTTACTCGGCATATCTGAAGTTTTATTCAGTTTTATGCATTTAATTGTTATTCAAACTGATTTTATTCTCCAGACAGTGTTCTGTTTTTTTACTTTGCTAATGTGAGTTCCCTATGATTGTACCAGGTTACAGACCAGTAATGCGAATAACATTTTTTTCTGTTTAGTAATGGGTTATTTTCTATGCATTTGTGTATGATTGTTGCATGTTTTTGCTATTATTGATGAGTGTTATAAACTATTATAAAGCATTGTTAACTAGGTCGTAACAGTAGTATCAAACTATATTCAAAGTGTTACAGATCTAGATATGGAAAGTGCTCAAAACATCCCGTACCCATTTTTAAAGGTCAGGGTTTGGTCAACAGCACTGAATTGTCATAACATTTGTAGAAGAATACACTGTACTTGCTGAAATGAGAATTAAAAGAAAACTTAATAAAATTTTTTTCTAATGTGCATACAATGTAAGCAGAAATTGGTAGCTTTGCATTACAGGTAACTGTGAGGTAGTCATAGGAGAGAAGACAAAAGAGGGACAGAGAGTGGAAAATTGTGAATTTGAGTAAAGTCAGATTTCATATTTCATGCCATCAGAAAACAAGTTTGCATGCTTTGTATAGAACAGTGCTGTACAGATAAGAAAGTAGGAGGAAATGAACTTGAGACACAAAGACATATAGCAAACATTTTGTACAGTTCTTGCAAATTAAGTTTAAAGGTAGTTTACCTGCTATATGAAAGATTATTTTTATTTATTTATATTTTATGACTGGGTTGTCCAGCTAGATTGTGGCCTGTTTTCACTGGAAACCAATGCAGAAAAGCTCTGGGGAATAATGCAAAGGTATGTAATACTCTTAATTCACATACAGTGCAATAATTATGAAATAAAAAAGTAAACTGTAGAGAGATACAGATTCTGGACTGGAACAGATTATATACAGCATGTGGCAACAAAGACCACATATAAATACATATTGATAGATTAGGATTACTACAGAACAGATTGGGTAGGAAGTGAATAACACTCAGAACACATAAAATACAAAGCATAAAGGTTCGTGCATTGATACTGCTCTGTGTCTACTACGGACTCACATGCAACATGCTTGCAATAAACTTGCTCAATGCCACTTACTCAAATAGGCAAATGCTCAAACTACCACTAACTTGATATCCTGTAACTACTTAGCAACCATAGCCCTCCCAGAACCCTAACTCTAAACCTAACACTCCTTCCCACTACCTGACCATAACACTTCCTTCCCACTCCCTAAACCAAAAAAAACCCCTCCTGCTCCTTAATCGTAAGACCCTCTTCTCATTCCCTAATACTAAGGCCCCCCTTCTTACTGCCTAACTTTTAAACTCCCTCCCACTCCCTAAACTTAAACCCCTTCCTGTTCCCTAACCCTAAGACCCACTTCATGATCCCTAACACTAAGACTCCCTTCCCATTACCTAAACCTAAAACCCACCCTCGGTAACCCTAAGACCTTCCCATCTGGTTTCTTAACCCTAAAACTCTGTTCTTGCTCCCTAAACCTAAAACTCCCTTCCCTACCAGTGCCCTAATCCAGACTCCCTCCCCTCCCCCTCCTTCACAGTGGGTGCTGCACTTACCTCGTTTGAAGTTGAATAATATGCTTGGGTAAGCTGCAGTAGCTGCTTGACTGAACTTGCATTCACATTTAAGTGTGAGCAACAGCCTATCTGACCCTGGAGTCCCTGGTTTTGGGGCGGTGGATTTTGAGCATTTGAGACTTGAGCACTCATAGAACACTACTCTACTACTATAATACATAAAATAATTGTTTAAGAGTGATGCAGTAACAACAAGAAATGGTGCATAAAGAATGCAATATTGTGTAAAAGAACTCAATCAACTATGTTAAGAAATCAAATATGAGTACATGGGAGTTTAACCTATATACAAAGCAAAAGTATGAAAAAGGCTTATTCTCCAATATTTGGGTAATAAGAGAGTCTCTCCAGCATAATAGCATTATTTTCAAACTGGGATATCAGGGAATACTCTGGAGAGTCCTTTGGTTATCATGGGGAAGTGGTCTACACATAACATTTTGTGGAAGAAAGGCTTCAATAAAACACTAGTACTTTTTGTAATTAGAAGCACTCTTTCCTTGATTAGTGACACGCAGTGTAGCTTTTAATAAAGAGATGAACCTACATATTTGGTTGCAGGAAGTTTACATATAGTTGGCATTTGCAGTCAGACACACAGGGATAACTGGTAGACATACTCCAACTAGGTTATCAAGATATGTTTTCTATTTGCAATGCAGACTTCTTGGTGAGTATTACTGCGGTGGTGGTGCTGCGGTAGCATTGTCGCCTCACAGTAAGATGTTGTCCTGTTCGATTCTCAGCTAGAGCATCTTCTGTGTGGAGACATGCGTGAACGAGCATACCTTCATTGAAGGTTGTGCGTCAGGGCCGGCAACTCGGCATGTAAAAATCTACTGCCAATCATTAGCGGACCGGAGTTCCGCTGTGGCGACCCCTAACCGGGAAAAGCCAAAAGAAATAACTTCTTGGTGAGTATTGTAGTGACTCTATGCAACTACTAGCTTGTCTGAAAGACTTTTGTATGGCCTGAAATGTGTGACAGACTGAAGGCAAAGTGGGACCAAACCAGACTACTAATTACTTAAAACTTGGGATGGTTTTGTCCAGAATGTAGGCAAAGAATAACAAAGGAGCAGTTCTGAAAAGTATGTATGACAAACCAAATAAAAGTATAGTGAATAGTAGTCAGTCATACTATTAGTACAATTGTTAACACTAATCCAGCTGTTGGGTTTTTTAGTCAAGATTACCACTTCAGATATTAGGGCTGATAAGGTCTGCAACATACTGGTAGACTCTGAATTTAGTGACTTTAATTATTAGCTGAATGTGATATGCACCCTTCAGTTTCATGTTAAAACTGATTTTCACATACCATTATTGCATTACCTTAAGTATATCTTTAAGTAATTTGATGGGGTGGTGAATGCTATACCAAACAGAATTTTAGTGTATCTATGTAGTTTCAGCTATGCAACTTCTAATGTAGGACTGCATGCTTTAGTATCATTATAGCTGGTTATCAACTGAACTTGTAATGTGGTCTTGACACGGATTACAGAACTCCCTCCTGCTTGCGAAGTGCAGCTGTGCCCTCTGAATTGCTGGTAGTAGTTAGTTGGGTTGGTAATAGGTTAGAGGAATGTGCTCTTTTAACTAGAATTCTAGAATGTCAATGTCATTAGGAGGGTCTATATTATAATCTCGAAGGCTTAAAACTTCGAATCACTAAAGATCGAACTTTAGTGATCGAAGTTTTAAACCATCGTAACCCAAAAAAAAAATACTAAATAAATAAAAAAACTAAATAGTGTGTAGGCAGGGGGGCAAGCCCCCTGTGCCCCCCACACACCCCCTACTTAAATATACCAACTCAGAGAATGCACTACATTGAAGTAAATGGAAATCTCCCCCTACGGAGATTTTCCATTTAAACGTTCGATGTAGTGCACTTTCGATATTCTCATGTCGACAATATTGTATTCGATATTGTCAGACTTCGAGATTTTAGTGTACACCCCATTAGGATTATGAAGAAGAATTCAGCCTTCAAGATGGTTGATATTGTGGCACATAGATTACTATTGTTAACTGCAAGCCATTTAATCTCTGTGAAAACATCTAACTATACAAAATACCACATTGCTGTGCACTGACACTCACATTTGCACAACACTCCTTTACAGTTGCATCTTCGGGGGTGCCAGCCCCCTCTGCACTTCAGGGCAAGACCCCACATCCATGATCTCTGTATATATTAACTCTAAGGTCACACAGACTCAGGGAAAAAGAAGAGGTGGAAAACAAAAACAAAACTCACTTTTTCCCTCTTTTTGAGTCCTACAAAAAAGAAAGCTAACTATATAGTATCTGAGGCAGAGCCAGTAATGATGTACTGCCCATGACTGTTCTCATGTAGTGTTTTCTGTAGCATTCCATGACACATACTACCAGTATTTAGATGACCAAATCACTTCATTATCCAAGGTGTCTGACCAGGTAATATTGTGGATGGGAATGACAAGTAAAGAAATCAGTTTTTCCATCCTTTTCATGGGAGAACGTCAGCCTGGCAAGATTCCCTAAATATAGTCATTCTCTCATGTATGCTGAATATTCTGGGCCAGTAATTGCTAACAGGTCACATTTTCCTGGAACTGAGGATGTGAAGTAGATGGCTTGCATGTAACCAGGTCTATATTAGAAGACTGAACTTTCAAAATTTCGAGTATTCTAATATCGACCCGTTTTCAGTGAACGCTGAAAATATCAAGGAAACAGAAAACCGATTTTTTTCCTAGGGAAAGAATTCGGTTGTCCATTTCTGTTGCTTTGGTATTTTCAGCACTGTGGCGGAAAGTTACGGGTCGGGTTCAGGTAAGTGTGCGATTGTGTGGATGTGAGGGTTAGGGTGGGGTAGATGAGTTAGGGTTAGGGCGCGTCAGGTAAGTGTGCGATTGTGTGGACGTGAGGGTTAGGGCAGGGTAGGTGAGTTAAGGTTAGGGCACGGGTGAGGTAACTGTGCAATAGTGACGGACCTTAGGGTTAGAGTTTGGGTTAAGGTAAGTGGATAGTTAGTGGTGTATGTATAGTTTAGTGTAGGGTTAGGTGTAAGAGTTTAGGTGTATGTGTGTGGATTGCTGTTTGTTTGGTGTGCTTGTGTTGTGTGTATGTGTTTTGGAACAGCAAATTTTTTCCCTAGGAAAAAATTTGCTGTTCTGTATGTTCACTGTTTTAAATTTTCGATTAATAGGGTTCGATATTAGAACACTCGAAATTTTGAAAGTTCGGTGCTCTAATATAGACCCCCATGTAACCACGCTTAGTGTGTCAATAGAAAGACTAAAGGAAATATTGACATAACTGAGACCATTGTGATAGAAGTATTACAAATGTCACAAATGTCATAAGCAATATAAACACGGTAAGGCAAAACATATGAAAGAGTGTACATTAAACATATAAATATACTACTCAGAAGACCATGAAGTTAGGAATCAAAATAACATATTTGCAATGCCACTATGTATCGAGCTATGAGCTGCCATTTTCCAAACAGTCAGTCATCAGTTTAATATTTTATGTTTTCTACTTATCATACATTTGCTTAGTTTTACAAAATACGTGCCTACAGCAGAAATTGTGAGGAGTTGTTGTTTGAGGAATGCCAAGAATCCATTTGCAATATGATGAGATCTAACAGAGATTGGCAGTGAGTTCCAGAGTATTGCCCCCTCATTGGTGAATTATACATTACTACTGCAGCATAAACAATGGGGGGGTCAGTAAGGAGTAGAATGCAGATGATGACCACAGTGTTCTGGATACTGATTTACATATGAGGTTAAGAGCTATGACAGGACAGCAGTTCTGATTTAATAAATTATACATTAGTGAGTATAGTAGGAAGGTAGCTCTTTTACAGAGAGAAGCATCCTACAGATTGCAAAGCAGTAGAGTGATGTTGCAGTTTAGGACCACTTTGATAATTTGGGTTTGTTTCTCCATTATGATTTGTGTATGTGCATGTTTCTGGGTAAATCTGTTGTAATTGCAACTACATCAGTCCAACTTTCAGAGTTGGAAATCAGACACGTTTCCCCTATGTGGTTCTAAAGTTTGATTACAAATCCATTTAGTCAGCACTGGTGGTATAGAGGATAAAGCCCTGACTATGACACACACAACTCAACTTCAATAGGTGCCTGATGGAAGTAGAAAGGGAGAGTGAGCATGCTCATCCTGGGGGGCGGGGGATAGGGAGGGAAAGGGCAGAGCAGAGATACAAATTTCCACAATCCCTTTAAGGAGGGGTAGTGATACAAAGGGTATCCAGACAGGGATGGACTTTCAGCTCACGTGGCTTCCACTTGGTGGCAGCCTACATTAGCAAGTATACAGCAGCAGGTACTATTAAGGAGAAAGGCACAGTGGGTCCCTGTGGTGATGGGGGAAGCATACATCTTACCCTGAGCATTGGGTTAAGTCTATAGAAAATGCCCTCAGTTGCTGGGATACATGCAAAGACACAAGCAACACTTACAGTTTCCTGAATGATTACTCCCAAGGAGGGTTCATGTCCCATACAGTACTGTGGTATCCTCCTCAAACAGAGGAACAAATGGATTGAGTCTGATTGGGGGATGGGTTGTTTGTCAGCAGGCAGGGTAAAGATTCAGTTACTCATATGCAACATACGTGTGTGTGTGTGTGTGTGTGTGTGTGTGTGTGTGTGTGTGTGTGTGTGTGTGTGTGTGTGTGTGTGTGTGTGTGTGTGTCTATATCTATATATATCTATATGTATATGTGTGTGCATTTATAGCTATATCTAAATATATCTATTTATATATATGTTTGTGTGTGTGTGTATCTATATCTATCTATATGTGTGTGCATTTGTATCTATATCTAAATATATCTATTTATGTATATATCTTTGTGTGTGTGTGTGTGTGTGTCTATATCTATATATATCTATATGTATATGTGTGTGCATTTGTATCTATATCTAAATATATCTATTTATATATATGTTTGTGTGTGTGTGTGTGTGTGTGTGTGTGTGTGTATCTATATCTATCTATATGTCTGTGCATTTGTATCTATATCCAAATATATCTATTTATGTATATATCTTTGTGTGTGTGTGTGTGTGTGTGTGTGTGTGTGTGTGTGTGTGTGTGTGTGTGTGTGTGTGTGTGTGTGTGTACATTTACAGTATGTGTGGGCATATATTACACACAAACAGAGTTGTATGTTACATGATCACAACATCAACATGAAAACAGTAAGCTATGAGTGGTGTACACATATATATATATCTAGTGCATTGTTAGGGACACAATAAAGGCATGAGGCTAATATGGATGAGTGCGTTCGGCTCCTAACCATGTTTCAGATGTGCCTTATATATTTTTATGGTATAGTAGAGCAATGATCTAACTGGTGCATTGTTTCACCACCAGAAGACAATAAAAACATAAAAATGCAGTATAACATCTATGGGTTACGTGTGAGCCTTCACCCTATGGAAGAGACTTCACTCTTACATCCCTGAACTTAACATAACCTACTCCAGTGTAACACAAAATCTTGGGCAAGTTTAGCATTTTTTTGGGTGAAAAAGGACATTGGTTTGCATGAGGCAGTTGATTATGCTGATGTACATTATCACCTAGTGTCACAGTGTGCTTGTCAAAGAGCTCATACTCTTTTTAACTTTTCAAAGTCAAAATAGAGTCTTTACATATGTGTTTAACAGTCATTTTCTTTTGATAACTTATATTAAAATATTCTTCCACCATACTGGGAATATCATCATTGTATAAGACAGAGGGAATGGATGAAAAAGAGCAGTGTTTGTATGTGTCTGTTTCTGTGCAATTTCACTAGAACCATGTAGTGAGAAGGTCGTGAGCAACCCTCACTTTAAGCACAGTTGTGTGGCCCTGCCTTGCCTGACTCATTAAAAAAGTGCACCAAAGGTCATACCTGCATCTGCATCTGAATTATTGGCCGAAACTTTACAATACTGCTGTTTGCCACCAATTAGGAAATGCACATTCAGTGCAGGTAACACATTTGGATGCACTGACATTTTTATCCATGTTGTCATTTGTAGAAGCCATAGTTTTTCACCCGTGTTTACACATATTACAAGCTCCATGGAGAAGGGGAGCCTAAAAAGAAAGAGCGAGAGAGCAATACTATGAGTTGTTACCTTTTTTGTTGCATAATTAGCCATCCTAAAAACTGTAACGGAGACTCTACTGATGTAAAACAACCAAATAATCCAAAAATCAGTATGGGAAGACCGCAACCACTCACTTTATTAATGTTAGCAAACTGCAATAAAACGTTTTCGTCAATCCAAATTCTTGACTTCATCAGATACACATTGTAGCCAAGCCATGTCTTAAATACATAACACAATCAATCATTCAATTGTTAATTTGAATTTCTTAAATAAACACTTGCTTAAAACTACATAAAAAAAACACTGAATAAATATGTCAAGCCTGAAAAATTTTTTTTTAAAAACTTCACTTTACATATATACAAATGTATAAAACATGAAAATGCATATATATTTAAAAATGTACATAAAATACCAATGTTATTATCTAATAATCATTTATAAAACACAGGGGGAATAATGAATTACACTCTACCAGCTTTTAATTTAAGAAGAGGCATTATAGATATAGTGTCATTTAAGCCTGGAACCTTATTTGCTTCTAATAAAATCTGCCAGTATGTTTCTCTATGTTCCAATTTCACCTCCCAGGGGCCACCACGGTTGTCTCTAACCATTGTTTCTAAGACAAAAAATTCATATCTTGCCTTGGGGCAAACTGAAAGATGTCGATAAAGGGCATTATTATAATTTTCTTTCTGAATTTCATAAAAATGTTCATAAATTCTCCTCCTAAGATGTCTTTCGGTTTTGCCAACATAAAATGCTTGACATTCTAGGCAAGATACCAAATATATAACCCCCTGACTGTTACAATTTGAGAATTTTGTAGACTGTATCAGCCTGTTTCTAGCTGAAAGAAGTATTTTATCCGTATGAGAGATGTATTTACGTTGTGGGCATGTACCACACCTATATGTACCCTTACGCTTGTTAGAAAATGTGCTTGGATTAGATTCATACTCTAATAAATTTTTGATATTATTCCCCTTACAAAATACAGTCTTAACATTCTTTCCTTTTAAATTACTGAGATCTGTAATATCTCTAAAAATATCCTATTCACGTTCAATGATGTTTCTAACAGTGCCAGAATTGGCACTATGCTCAGTAATAAAGGCTTTGTTGAACTCTATCTGGGAATCTTTTGGCCCTAGAGTTTTTTCCAGTTGTCCTGTACCCAAAATAGGTCGATATTTATTGTTTCTGCCTTCATAGACCTCTTGACAGATGTGGTTAATAAATTCTTTAGGGTAACCCCTGTCTTGAAACATCTCAGTAAGTCTGAAACATTCTGATTGATAGTCAATATCATTAGATGTCATACGGGATGCCCTGACAAACTGACCCTTGACAATACCTTTTTTTTGGTGTCTAGGATGTGAACTTTTGTAGTGAATATAACTGTTGGAAAAAGTGGGTTTTTTATAGATGGTAGATTTAAAACCTTCTTCATGGATGCTAAGGGACACATCTAAATAGTGAACCATTCCTGAATGTACTTGATAAGTAAAGGTCAAAAAATTAGTGGTGGAGTTTAAATAATTCATAAAATCCACTATAGTATCATTTGGCCCTGTCCAAAAAATACAGATGTCATCCAGGAACCTTGAATAAAATATCCAATTATTCTTATATTCACTGTTTGTTACATATTTCTTTTCCCAAACTGATAAAATAATGTCAGCATAAGTAGGTGCACAATTGGCACCCATAGCGACTCCAGAAGTTTGTTTAAAATATTCACCAGAAAAGTAAATAAAATTGTTGTGTAATACTAGATCTGCCAACTCCAAAAGTAAAAAAATGTCATTCTCATTAATCCTAGGGCACTCCCTAAGAGCCTCTTCAAGCCAAAGTAATCCCATCTCATGGAGTATAACAGAAAAAAGATCAACTACATCTATTGTAAGAAACCGTAAATTGGGTACATTAAACTCCGGCATAATTTTACTTAAAAATTCCCAGGAATCCTTAAGTAAGTAATGTTCCCTAGGCCACAAAAGTTTGAATTTCCAGTCCAGAAATTTTGAAAGGGGTGAAAGCTTTGATCCCTGGGCAGCTACAATAGGCCTTAAGGGTAGATCCGTAATGTCCTTATGAATCTTGGGTACCCCAAAAATAGAAGGTACCCTCGGGTTCTCATTTTCTAAATAACTATATACACTGTAATTAATGACTCCCTGATCAAATAGATCCTTAATAGCATAATTAGCCATCCTCCTAAAACTTTTCTTTCTTATTTGGGAAAACACATTAGAATTATTTTACCACCTCAGACTTGTGTTGGATCTGCAGTCTTGTACTAAATTTTCATAAAAAAATCTATGCACAGTAGTAAACACACATCTTGAAGTTAAGTTTTCTTTTCTGTTTGCACACTTGCAGTTTCATCATATTTAGATAGCAGCTGACTATACTTATGTTTGAAAATGGCTCACCCTACTGTCACTATCAAAATTAAACAGTCATTAGAATGACTTAGCAGGGCTAATGTGCATTTATATAAAGCATGTTGGAACACTTTCTTGTGGTCATTCTTTCTTATCACACTCAGGAATCTAAGGTGTACATAGTCAGTAAAGTGGCTGTACTTGATGGGAGCAGAAGGACTTTGTGTACAAAAAGTGACTTACCTCTAATGTTATCTGAACAGTGTTAAATAGTCATTGGTCTGGCATGGCAGGAGCAGTGTCATACAATGCATTATATTTGTTAAAATCTGTGTAAAACTATCATTGCTATGGCTTATACTTTTAAATGGTTGTGTGTGTGTGTGGGGGGGGGGTTGCAGTGAATTTAAGAGTAACAAGGTTCACCATAATCTCTTTGTCTTTCCATCACAGACAAGCAACAACATTGTACAAAGCAAGCAGCTATCTTTGTCAGTCTGGACAGGATGTCTGTGAAAGCAACTGATCACTGGCACAGTGATGTAGTTAATAGTATTGTCATCTCATAGTGCTTGAATAACTGGCTAAGTTTTTAGTTGTGGTTCCTTCTTTGTGGCATCTGCAAGTCCTCCCTTTCAGTGTGCGGATTTATTTAGGCACTCTAATTCCCTCCAATAATCCAAAGACGTGTGTGTGTGTGTATGTGTGTGTGTGTGTGTGTGTGTGTGTGTGTGTGTGTGTGTGTGTGTGTGTGTGTGTGTGTGTGTGTGTGTGTGTGTGTGTGTGTGTGTGTGTGTGTGTGTGTGTGTGTGTGTGTGTGTGTGTGTGTGTGTGTGTGTGTGTGTGTGTGTGTGTGTGTGTGTGTGTGTGTGTGTGTGTGTGTGTGTGTGTAAAAATAATATCACTTGTTTTTATTTGTGGACACACTCATTGTATAACTCTTATGGGTAGCAGTAAAGAAGAACAGTTAAGAAGACATTATCTGTCAAAAATATGACATTAAATTAATCACAGAATATCTTCACACTGAGAATGTCTGGAGTGCCTGTTTTTTTCCCACATTGCAGGCTATATAAGTGGATTTTGACAAAGACTTGGGAGTGACCTCTACCCTGTATTACTTGTACTATAAATCTGTCTCTCCTCAGATAGTGCACCAAAGGTTACAATAGCTTGTGTGCAGAGCTGGGGACAGAGTGGTTGTCATTTCTTTAACTTTCCTTACAATCAAACTGCAGGGGGTTGCACAGGTTATGATTATTTTTGTGGAGATCAGGACAGTATTGTCATTATTTCTTTTATTTTTTTTACAATAAAACCTCAGAGGTGTGCATTGACAGTTACTATAAGCTTGTGTGGGGGCAGTTTACAGGCTAGAAGCAAAAAAGTTGGAATATATTACTGTGATCATTATTTTTTTCCACTTTCTGCACAATCAGCATTAGTGAGGAGCATGTTTTATATATATATATATATATATATATATATATATATATATATATATATGTGTGTGTGTGTGTGTGTGTGTGTGTGTGTGTGTGTGTGTGTGTGTGTGTTGGAGTCTGACAGCAACAAGCTGAAATATGGTACTGTGTGATTTTTTTTTTTTTTATGTTTGTCCCAGTCTGATGTCAGAGGGGTACATAGAGGGTGGCTGTTTTGTGGGTAGGAGTAATTAGGCATGTTCTGTGTAAGTTTGACAGCAACAACTTTAAATATATGACTGTGGGCATTTGTTCCTTCATATCCTTCCCAGTCTAAAACTAGAGGATATACAGAAGGTTACTATTGTTTTTTTTTTTTTTTTTTTTAGGGAGGGGTAAAGTGAGGGAGGAGGCAGATGCTATCCCTTGACAGGATTTACATATCATCACAGGGTCTATATCATTTAAGCAAATATTTACTTTATCAAATCGCTATTCGTTGAACCCACATTGTCAAAACCTCTCTTCATTGAATGGCAGTTTCACTGAATTTTTTCACGGGGAAAAGTAAAGGTTGGCCATCATTGGGAAGTCAGCCTTTTCCCCAATGTAGATCTCAGAGTTGGTATATTTAATTGGGGTGGTGTGGGGGTGAAGCTCACCACTTAAGTGGGTTTTAAAGTTTAGAATTTAGTGATTGGTGATGGTTGGCCAGCTGTTGCTTTTCCCTGTGAAAAAGTTTGATCAAGCGGCTGCCCAATGAAGAGAGATTTTGACAAAGTAAATATTCGACAATGTGATACAGGCCAATTATCACATATATTGTCGTTTTAGTTTGTTGAGAACTTCTATTTTTGTCATCTTTGAATATTATTCCTTAGTCACAATTTATTTCTTCTTGAAAGAAAAAATAAGACTGAATTTATTTCCTTGGTAATGATTTTTGTTCAGGTTATTATTGGATCAAAGTTTGAAGCTTTAGAACCCTATAGAAGAACTCCTTTACCTTGCAACTTCCATAAGTGCATGCAACCTTGTCCTGATGTAATCTAAACTGGCATGGGAGATTTAGAAGCTGGATATAAAGCAACAAGGAGAGAGTTAGAGCACGGATCTGTTGTGGTGAGTCCACTGCTGAGCTTTCCTTTAGAGCAAATGGAGGGGTGTGTGTGTGTGTGTGTGTGTGTGTGTGTGTGTGTGTGTGTGTGTGTGTGTGTGTGTGTGTGTGTGTGTGTTTAATGCAGTTAGGGTCACTGTCTAGTTAAATGATTCTGATCACAGTCAAACCCTGAACCTCAATAATTAAGGGTTTCAATGAATGTGAATTTCAAGGGCAGAGAAGTTTACTGATGTCCATGCTAAGTCTATTATCATTGTGAGACAGAATCATTTGTTTAGCAAATGAAAATTTTAAATAAAAAAATTAAATTAAATTCAAATATCTGCAATCATTGTAGAAGTACAGAAGAAAATGGGATGCACAGTGACAAGTCTGAACAGTGTTTATGGTAACGGGGGGGAAAATAGCTAAGTAATGAGACACTGGAATGGCTGTAGGAGGGCTATGGAGATGGTGCTGCTGCAGGGGCCTGTGAGGGTTCTGCTGAAGGGGGGCTGTGGGAGGGCTGCTGCCTGAGAGTCCTCGAGCCATTTCCATGCCTATAACCCAGTTTGACCATGATCTAGCTTTGTCTGTTAGCTACCAATTAATGTATTAATTCATGTGGTTCATGTGCTACTAGTGGTGGTGCTAATGAGAAGTCTTTGAAAACCTCAGAAAGAACATTGTTACAACAAGGCAGCTTCATTTGCAGCTGATAGAACTCACTGAACATGTCACTGTTCTGCTTTAAAAACTCTAAACCAATTACAATTATCCCAGCAGCTAAATTCTACCCAATTTCTAATAACAGATAAAATTATATATAATCCCACTTCCTACCCAGCTGTTAGTACAATTCTCTACCACTACCTCCAAAATTGTCAACTTTGATTTTCTGACAAAAGATTAATTGACATCTATAAGCCTTACAAAACTGCAGTCAAACTGTACTAACACTGTGTCGGAAATGTCTGGAATACAATCCCTGTGACAATCAGGGCAATATGTAACATTCATTTGTTTAAGCCACAGCTAAACGTTTTCCTCTCAAACTCATGGCTTTGCACAGGCTGCTCTCCTAGCTAATAATTTTCATTCTTACTTGTTTAATACCTTTATATATCCTATCTCTCCTTTTCTTTTTTTTATTTCTCTTACTCTTATTTCCTTTATTTTTAATCTTGCTTTCCCGCCTTATTTCTCCTGTTTTCCATATGTACTCAATTTGTCACCTCTAACAATTACTTATTTCTCATTCTTTCTTCCATTCTTCTTCTCACTCTCCCCCCTTCCCACCCTCCTCCTTATCTGCTATTTGAATGCTCCACTCTGGCATTTGCTTAATGAGTGAGTAATAAACCTTCTTACTTATAACATGCCAACATGTTTTAATGCTACATGATAGTGTATTTGTCCTGTTTTACTAATGGTATAGGTATATTATTCTAAATGTCATATGTGTATTATTATTTGTATGAATCTATGTATTGGCAGTCTATTCTAAAAAGATGTCAGTGTTCATCTATGTATGTGTATCTTCTGTTTTATATTTGTGAAGCTTTTCTCCCCAGACCACTGCTGAAAACTGATAAAATTATCCAGTTGGACTTTCCTTATAAACAATGTCAATAAATAAATAAATAAAAATATTAGATCAATTGTATACAGTTCAGTGAACATTTCATTTACACTTACTAACACTTAATATTCTGTGAATCAATCCATGAGTCCAAAACCACTGTCCTTGTGAGTGTAAGAACATCAACAAATCATACTGCATGTATGTTTTTTCCAAAGTTTGTCATCATTTTGATCAGGAAACCTACAGTTTGCTGTCTTTCTGGAAAATAAGTTGCTCAATGTACACTTTATTGTAGAACTGGAAATACCCTGCTTTAGAAGAAAGTTCTAGATCTAGGTTATTTCCAGATTCACAATATACAGTGTACAGTGTTTTTTAAGACAATAGTCAGAAATATATATTCCACAGTCCCTGCTAACAATTGTTGTGTACCTCTGCTAAGTTAAATTATTACAGTGGCCAAACAATACTGCAGTATTTTCCTCCTGTTGACAACTAATTCATCCTTCACCATTTTCTGTAGTCACCCAAGTGCCTGGCAAACAGACCCTATATGCAAATGTTGCAAAACCCATACATTCCAGTGAATGTATGTGTATCTCACTGACTTTGTAATGGACAAAAGCAATGGCTAGTTCAGCGTGGCATGATCCACTGGATTAGTAGTACCACTGCTAATGCCGCCAGAGCCATAGTTGTCTCATCTTGCACCCAGGGTCAGTCTCTGATTTGGTACCCCCACCATTCCTCTCAGCTTCCCAGATTTTCACAGAATGTCCAGAGTTTTTCCTCACATTTTTGGTCTGCTCCTTGTAAAATTTGTGGTTTTCTGGAAAATCATTGAGGATTTAAGTCACTAATTAATGACGTGTTTGAGTTTCAGACTTCATATCCTTCAGAAAAATGTATGCTAATGCAAAACCTGTTCTAATAAATAATTTAAGTTTATAACAACAATATTTAAAATCTGTCCTTGATTTTGGACCTTTGACCCCCCCCCAAATTATTTCCACCTTTGCCCAGATTTCTTGTGCTTAGAGGTTGAGGTGGTATGGTCCCTGCCTTGTCAGCTTTTCACTGAAAAGCAGAAAAAAGGGAAAAAAAAACACCCTTAGGCTGGCTGGCACTCCATGCTCCTTCTGTTCTTCAGCTGAAGATTTTTGCTGTTTTTCAAACTATAGCAAGGCGATTACTACATTTGTAGCAATCTGCTTTCTACAGCCTACTATGCACAAACTGCTGACGTGGTGAACTGGCTTTCTTTGCCAGCATTTCTAAAGAAGAATGCAGTAGCTGCACTTCATGATCACACTCCCTAACAGCACCCCTTTATCCCACCTTTGCTATACTTCTGGCTGCTGGTACTTGGTTTTAAGGAAGCCTGGTTCACATGAGCTTAATTTCTAATTTTGTATGAAACTTCTATGCAGCCACTGTTAATGCAACTCAGGTCACATCACATACAATGATTCTGTTATGGTAATAGACAGCTAAAAGAAATGCCCTTATTAGATCACTAGGTGCTTCTATAGCCCTCCATCTCCCAGCCTTCATAGCTTTTGTCATCCATATGTCTGGTGGTGGGAGTGGCAGATTTACATGATCATTCCAATATAAGATTCAAATATTACCCATTTTTAAATACTATAAGATATATATTTCATTGTTTTGGGTTTGCCTTTGCTTAGCTAAATGGTTACCAGCTTTCATCTGTATTTTTGAAATAATATGCAAATATTATGTACTGCTTAATATTCCCTGCCTTTTCCTTGTGTTTTGTTTATTCCCAAAGGATGATTACATAAGCTGTTGTGTGAGCATTAAAATTTACCCAGTACACACCTTTTCACATCTTACAAATGGATTACATTTTTGTTTACATTAAAAAAATACCATGTATGAATCTTTAGAAAAATCTATCTTCTTATATGCTATGATAAAATAGTCTGTCTGTCTTGCTAAAAGAATATGGTCACGATGGAGGGATGAGTAATGATGTGCTAGCGGGAGGGAACAGGAACCGGATTGCACCTTGCAATGTCCATATAAAATTCAAATGTGCATGCTTTTGTATAATTAGACATTCAGTTTTCTTTTTTTTTTTTAAATGCATTTTCCTACTGTCCCTTGCTGACCATCACCTCTCCCCAGACCAATTGGCTAGGGGAAATGTAGCAATTGTTGAGGGCTAACTTAGAAATGATCCTGTGCATGTGATCTTTAACTAATTTTTGCTTTTACATTCAAGCTCCACTTGCTGTAGACATGTCATGTTTCAGACTTTTTCTGGCCTTGTCAGTACAGCCTAAGTGGATTGATTGGCTGTGCATTAGAGACACAGAGCCTAAAGCCATAAAGCCATGTAATTAAAATATAGGGATGGCCATTCAAAACACCTTTTATTGCCATAGTCGTATTTATGTTTGTAATATTTCTAATGCTTAAACAAAATTGTATAATGCAGACAAGCTAATTTACCCTTGGGCCCATGTTGTGCCTGATAAATGCCTAAGGACCACTCTTTGGTCCAGGTGATGGATGAAAAAGTCTATAGACCAGTTCAATTACCCAATGTTTACAAAGAGAGTAAAATAAAATAAAACAGAAATATAGGCAGCCTCCAGACATTCCAGGAATATATACTGGTATACCGGTATTTGCATGAATACCTAATTGCTTGAGGGCCTTGCTATGTCGAAGCAGCCATAGACTACAAGGGAGGATACCATGCTAGGCTTCAGTGAAAGGCTGTACAGGGTTGGAGGCTGGAGATTAGCAAAAGAGGATGTGAGTAAAGGTAGTAGTAATGACATGGAATGTACATAGACAAATGAAGGAGGACAAGATGACGTGGTTTTCAAACATGGCAATTCAGGTGAGGAAGAAGGCCTGGGGCTGAGTGGAGAAGGGTAAGGGAACACAATGAATTCAGTGTGAAGAAATAGAATAATGGAGAAAGGGACATATATTATGAAGACTGAGAATGGCTGAGTGAAGCTGTAGGAAATGGAATTCTGGAAGCTGCATTGTGGAAAGTTCAAGTTAAAAATGAAGAGAGGAAATATGGTGTATTGGAAAACTTCTCCCGCATAAAATCAAAATGAGAAAAGTATGGTGAACACAGGAAGAAAGAACAGAAAAGTGGTTATCATGGAATACATCCGAATGATCAAATGAGATGTTAAGAATGGATAGATGAAGAAAAAGGATGGCAATCATATATTTAGAACAGGAGCGGTGGAACAGTATTCACATAGCTTTGTGAGTATATATAATCCTTGGTCATGGACATGCGAGAAGGAGGTGAGAGGTGGAAGGTTTTGGGATTAGAATATGAGAAAAGATGATGAGGTGGACAAGGAGATTTTGAAGAGAGAAATGATTATGCTTTTTGTGCATGTATAAGGAGGGAAGTGGCAGGGAAAGATAGATTTATGATTTTAAACAAGCCAGGGAAGACATCATGGGCAAGTTAAGAAAGGTTTCAGTGGGGCTTGAGAGAAAGGCGTCTACATGAATAGGAAAAGCAGCAGTGGGGATCCTGTCTTACCCTTCACCTATATAGTTCCTTCCTTAGTCATGGTCTTACCCACCACCAGCTGCAGTCTTTTTATCAGCCACCTGTATTAGACTGAATCAAACGCCTTGTGATGATACTACCTTAAGGACAGGAAGGTTGACAGGATCCTCTAAATTACAGACCAATTTTAAATAATAAAGTAGATGCAAAGATCTTTAGTAAGGTATTGGTGGCAAGACTGGATGACTGCTGCTAGAGGTGAGGTATGAAGGTTTTGTGAAGGGATAGTCATCTATAGATCTCTGAAAAGTCTATGGTAACTGTATGGACCAGGAGGTCAAATAAATGAAGGGCAGTGAGATAAGTGTTTGATATTATGGAGTGAAGATTCCTGCAGAGGGTCCCATGGTAAATCTAATTTATGAAGATGTTTAGAATACAGTAAAAACATTACAGCAGACCCTGGATTAATACTGAAAGTTAATAGGGTGCAGTCACTTGTACTCTTTGGGAAATCAACCATCCCAGCTTATCATCATGTTGATAATACACCCCTAAGAGTCAACCCAGTTGTCAGGAATCTGGGTATGCACATAGACGGTAGCCTTACCCTAGACCACCATGTGGTCACAGTGGTGAGGAAATCCTTTTATGCTGAGCAACTTATAAGTAAGGGCATGGCATCTAGGTCCAAAGAGATCATTATCCCACTGTACTCTGACCAATCATAGAGTACAATGCTCACTTTGATATGTACCTGGCCAGGCATATGCAGCAACTAGAGCAACCTCAAAGGTTCCCTACAAAAAGAATACAAGGCATAACAAACCCGCCTTATGCAGAGCACCTTAAAGCCCTTTCCCTCTACTCAGTCTCCTATAGATTGTTGAGAGGTGATCCATGCCTGGCTTACAAGGCATCTGCAATCTCTTACATATTCATAGGTCAGGGAGTACCTGAAATGGGATTATAGGAAGTTACTAGGTTATTGGCCCTGAGGCTCTTATAAGCCTAGCCAAGAGTTTAGCATTGTTTAGACAAGTCAGCATCCAAAGCCCCTGTCCAGTGACACAGGTGGAACCCCAGGGTTGTATTTTCTGTTTCCCCTCCAGTTATCCAGGTTTCACCTAAAAAGGGATAATGAGGTACTCTGCTTGACATGGAGAGGGAGTCTGTTCAACAGATGGGGGAGTCTCTGGGACATAAATCTGTCCCACCAACAAGTCCTATTGATGTCACAGAACAGGTTGAGGTCGCGAGTGCCGGTTATTCGAGTGGAGCTTGACTTGCAGATATGCAGCAGTCCCATCAAGGCGGGGTCTGAGATTGTTGATTGATTTAAGCACAACATAGACAAGTTGATGGGGAACAGGAATTTACACTGGGACTGACACCCATGCCCCATATTGACAAAAGGTAGCTTATAAATGCCTGGCTTTCAATGTCCTATTTGGATGCAGAACATCCTTATTCTTTCAGGAAAACTTGACTAGGCTTAGAAAGGCCCCTTGGGTCATTAGCCTAGTAATAGTCTATGAGTCTATGAATCTATGAAGTGAAATTAGGCAGAGAGGTAAAGTAAAAATGCCTCTTTTTTAGTTTTAGTGATATCAGTGTTAGCATGAAGGTTAAGAAAGGAATTAATAAGGGGTTGAATAAGAAGACATTTTTTCAATATGTTCTTGGATGACTGCATGATATTGTTTCATTGATGGAAATATGCTTCCTTGGGTATTCCATCAATTATGTTGGACTAGAAGTTACTACTCAAATCTGCTAAATTTATATATGAGAGGATGAAGGAAGGGGTTGGAATCGCTGTAGTTAGTGGAAGCACAAAATTTTTTTTTCATCATTAGATGATGAGACAGTTCAGAATGGTAAGGACCTGGTAGACAATGTTTCTACAGCCTTATATGCTTTCAGTGTGTTATTTCTTCAGGCAAAGCAGGAAATCAGATATATTGCCCCATTTTATGCTTGCTAAGATTCTCAAAACAATTACTGTATCAACATCCTTATTTTCAGGATAGGATTAATACTAGCCATTTTCTTTAGACCTAATGATTTATTTGCTTGCAATATAATTTGCTGCCAGTATTATTTATATTAAATCAGTCAATATCTAGAAAATACCACTTATTATTGGTGGGTCTTGATGCAGGGAAAGCATTTGACAGAACAAGCTGGGATTTTATTAGTACGGCAATGGGGGCATTTGTGTTCCCTGATAAAATAATAAGGTTGATTAGGAAAATATATGAGGGATTGGGGATGAAAATTCAAGTTGCTGGGGCCCTCCCTGTTAAGTTCAGTCTGAGCACAGGAACCAGACATGGGTGTCCTCATTCCCCATTGTTATTTGTTTTACAATTAGAACCATTGGCAAAGAAAATAAGGGACTCAGAAATTCAAGGATATAATTGGTGTGGTAGTCAAGAAAAGTTGGCTTTATTTGCAGATGATATTATTTTTAACTTGATAAAACCAGAAAAGGTCATTTTAGTTTTGTGGAACATTATGAGACAGTTTCAAATCCTTTTTGGGATACAAAATTAATGAAGATAAAACAAAGGCAATAGCTGTAAATGACGTACCCACAAACAAACTGGTTCAGCAATAGCCCTATATATGGGGACATGATAAAATGAAGTACTTAGCAGTATGGGTTGAAAAGGACTCCGTTATGGCAGCTAAGGATATGTAGGAAAAGACTAAAGAAAAGATAATATAAAAACTGAGAAAATGGAAGCTCTGCTTTATGGATATGGATAGCAAGATACAAGCAGTGAAGATATTTTAGTCCCTTTAATTTTATACACAGGTTAGGCGTATTTATATCAACCAGAGAAGTTGTGGATAGCAATTAATAAAGGATTTTATCTAGGAGGGGAAGATGGTAAGAATCAAGTGTGATAAGCTGCTTCTTCCAATGGAGCAATGCAGTTTGGGATTACCCGATTTGAAGGAGTATTTCGGAGCTAAACAGTTAAGACTCCTATACATAGCACAAGCAGAAAGCTATAATTCCAAGTGGAAAAGGATGATGAAATGGGGCAAAGCTCAACAAACAAGGAGAGACTGGGATTTTGGATGCAAATCCTCAAGGAGAATAACAATAACAATACAGAATATTATATTCATAAAGTAGCAGAAAGTATCCTAAGAACTAAGCCAACATGGGAGTGGAGAAAAGAACAGAGATACAATAACTGGAAGTGGGATCCTTAAAACATGAATGAGCAAATTACATGGAAAAAATGAGAATTGTGGGAACAATACATACTGAATAAAGTTTTGTAGGAGGAATGAGATTTTAGGGACGGCAGGAAATTAATGCTTTATGTAATGATTGATGACAATGACTGTACAGAAGATTATAAGTAATGCATAATGTTTACAACTGAAAACATGTCAACATTGTTTGTTTTCATTTATATAAATGTACGATTGCCTATGTCATAAGTCATAATTCGATAAATATGTTTCTTGTTAAAAAACAGTCAATACCTACAACATTTGAAACTTAAAATGGGTCTATATCACGTTGTTGAACTCTTAATAGTTCGAACGTTATATGGTCAACACTATATGATTGCACTTTTAAAAGTTTGAATGTTTCAACAGAGATAACTGTACAGTGCAGAATGGGAAGATTTCCCTTTTCTGCACTGTAGTGCAATCTCAGAGTTGGTATATTTAAAAAGCAGGGGTTGTGGGGGATGCAGGGGGGCTTGTCCCCCTGCTTAAACCATTCAGATAGGTGTTTTCTTTGGTTTATTTTTTTTATTACATTTTCGAACTTTTTAAAGTTCGATCATATGGTGTCGACCATATGACATTTGAACTTTTAAAAGTTCGATTATGTAATATAGAAGCCTTAAAACTATGTTTTGCACTTTGCTCATTAATACTGCTGTAAAATTATTTTCATTTACATTCTTGATGTCATTCATATGCTCAGAGACAGATATCCTAAACTATCTTAGGGTCCTCCCACTCAAAAGATGGGCACTGCTGGCACTGTGACAAGACTGATGTTCCTGTTGAGTTGTGTAAATTCAGTGAAAGTGGGAGAAACTGAAAAGTTGTAACAGCTGCAGGGTGTCAGTCAATAAGGGGAATGCAAAGTGCCTAATGATGTTGATGAAATCGGGTAAGAAACAATGGGATGAGGTAATGAGATAATAAAAGTTAGAAGAGGGATAGGGGTACAAGGGGAAATCTACAGAAACAAGGGCGAGTGATAGTGGGGAGGTTGGGGGATGTGGAGAGTTGGGATTAATTTGTTAGAGGAAAGGGGATAGTCTGGAGGTAGAGCATGATGGTAAGGGTAACAAGGTAAATCTTTTTTTAAGGAAGAGTGGGGGATTGAGAGGTTTTAAGGAGAGTTTATGAAGTGTGCTATAAACAAGGCTGCAAATTAATGTTAAATGAAATTTTATGGTGCTTTGTACTGAAGATGTGTGTATTCTTCTGTTAGTTATTAATGTATGTGAACACAAAAGCTACAGAAAAAAGAAAGGTGTAAATGCTGATTTCACCTTGTGAAGTTTGAACGTAGCAGCAAGGCTTGGGTACATTTATTTACCATGTTGCATGCATACTTTGTGAAACAGGATACTATGGTCACTTTAAAGATTTGTTTTTTACTCAGTGTAGTAATTAGATTTAACAGTATGGAAGATACTGCTATATGCTTATATATTCCCTATAGTTATCTAATGGTGATGCAGAGGGAATTCACAGGGACATTCCAAAACGTATGGGACTTCTTGAGAAAAGGTGACACGAAGAGGAACATAAGAATGGAAGAGAGTTAGAATGTGAAATGAATGAATACCATTCCTGTCAAAGGATTTTTTACTTGTAAAAGTCAGGGATTGGTTTATATAGCAATTTGTAGTCACTGCCAAAATTTTTGTGTAGGCATGATCACTAGACATCTGTACATTAGAATAAGAGAGCATATGTATGACATGAAAAAGAAAGATAGTAAAAATGCTCTGTACAGACATAGTATTGAATGTAAATGCTTTAAAAAATGTATTTTCTGTTTTGGAACTAGAAATATTGAATTTTAGAGGGGGCAGTTTTAAAAACTATTTAAAGCACAGGAAGACCAAATGGCAGATACATTTGAAAGCAGATAGAATTCCAGGACTAAATGATGTTATAAATATTAAATGCTTTTTAAAAGACAGAAGAGTATATGTGAAGACTTGAATGTGTAGTTGTCTTTAAAAGTTGATTAGTTAATTGTTTTATTGCATTAATTGAATGGAATGTTATTCAATTATGTTGAGAGTATTTGAACAGTGTTATTTGTGCAGTTTTTATATTTCTGATGAAGTCTTGCTGACAAAAGCGGTTATTAAAGAAGATTTACATTAAATTCCTGTCTTTATTTCAGTCGTGGTAGAAGGTTTTTATTAAATGAAGGTACGATTTTAGCTGTCATTTTCCTTGATTTTTCCCAAAGCATTTATTCTATGCCTTTATTCCTCCTACCCCTTGACCATCTACCCCTTCCACGTAATACAGTCATTCATTTATTTCACTCCCATGTCATCTATGAGTGGGTTTCCATTCTTCAGTGGGGATTTGCCTTCAGTGGTCCCTAATCCTATAAACAACTGATGTGAGTGAGAGAAGGGTCATAATCCTAGCAAACTAGGTATTTTTCCCTAATACCTTCCCCATCAGGGGCTATGTGCACTCTGCTAAAACAAGGCCTACAGTGCTTGGTCTAGAAGCTGGTGTACTATTTCATATAACAAAGGTTAAGCTACTGCACTATTAGGTAGGACTATGTACATAATAGTGCAGTAGCTTATCTCTACTGATATGCCATCTGATTTTCTGAAGGTGGCAGTGCTGCAGTAATACCTCGTCTTTCTCTCCACAGAATGGGTGAAACAGTGCTGGCCATTCATTACCATTCCCCCTTGGCCAGCCTCTGCACCATCCAAGCCATTAACTGAACCTGGTTCAGATGGATCACAGTAAAATTTTCATCTCTCTCCACTACAGAGCTGGCTACTTTTAAAATGTTTTGGCACTATATAGCACACTATTGCTCTGCAAATGCTGTCAAGTAGGGGTCTTGAGTAGATCTGCCAAGACTGATCTGTCAAATATCTGCAAATTAAATTGACACAGTACAGATAACTGGGATGACAAAACTTTACATCCCTGCACACATGACAAGGCCAGTCCCCAGGGTTCCAACTCTCCTTCCAGTCTCTGAATAATGATGAGACAAGGGCGGTGCAATGGTGCAGTGGTTAACGTTGTCACCTCACAGCAAGAGGTTCTCCAGTTCAATTCTCGGCTAGAGTGCCTTCTGTGTGGAGTCTGCATGTCCATCATGCATTCTTGTGGGTTTCCTCTGGGTACTCCAGTTTCCTTCCACATTCCAAAGACATGCATCTTGAGAATTTCTCCCTGATCCTCCGCTGAAAATAGGCTCTCTCCTAGTCAGATATTCCTGGTCAACAAATGTTAAATAAATAAATTGTTAATATATGATTTAGCTGCAAAGTAGCACAACATGTACTTGTGCAGGTTATCACCAGTAGAGTAGCTGGGGGGGGGGGGGAGAGGGGAGGTCCACCCTGGACTGCACTTTCTTATGGGCATTTCTTTTGGTCTACTCATGGTCAAATATGGTAACGTCTTGATAATTAATTTTGTGGCCTGTGGATGGTGAGAGGTGGAAAGGTGTGAGTTATTCTCTACTAAGGACTGTAATCACTTCTAGGTGATTCTCATTAATGTAAAAACATCTGATCATCAGAATTTGATCTTGTATATATTGCGTCATGAATGCAATATCTTTGTGATTGTTTCTCCTTATTTTTCTGTGTGAGACATTGTCTTCAACAGTGCCGACAAGAGGGGGAACAGCCAGGACAAAGTCCTGGGGTCAGAATCACAAAAGGGCCCACGCCGCAGCTTGTACCGGTGGCTCCATTGACAGCGAGTTTGTTTATAAAGACTATCTACTGGTGAGTTTGGGAAAGGCGACCTCAGCACTAAGGATGGAGAATGTTTGTGGAGCCTATGTACTCGTATTTCACATGCACATTGTCTGTTCTTTAGATGCTGAGAACTTCTTCCTGAACTTCAAAAAATTAAATATATAATAAGAAAAATTTAAATTTATGGTTATAATATAAAAATAAAGTCCATCCTAATATGACATAAACAAAAGAGATTGGAGCTGCTTCTAGAAAAAAGAAAAAGGCAAGGGAGGAAGTACGGAGAAAGAATGAAGGGGCACTACTAAAATACCTCAGTCATAAAGAAACTGTTTCTACTCTTGCTGAAGCTGTTATTGAATTCAAACCATCGTTAGATTCAGGTGATTCTAACTTCAAGCAATGAAGAGTGTAACAAACAAAATGAACAAAACTTTTGGTTGGTAACTTAAAAGATGTTGGTCTGTGGCCCAGCAAGATTAATGATGGCATACGGATCTTACTGGTACAACAAGGTGCATCTGTGGTTCAACATCTAGATTCTGATTTTGGTGACGTGATTTGTCAAGGTGCGTCAATCAAAGGACAAAACAGGAAACTTACATGCAACTGATTTTTTTGTATCCCACCAAATAATGAAAAAACATTGAGAGCATGTTTGGTGTACTCTCTCTTCAGGGAAGCTGTTTACTGCTTTTGTTACAGACTGTTTTCATGCAGAAGTCATTCAAATGTTGATTCTGTGGATGGATTCAACACATGGAAACGGAATCCTAAAATATTCGAGCATGAATCTAGTGTAGCTCATGTTCGGAATTTAACACAATGGAAGGAGTTGGAAATTATGACAAATGTGGAGCAACAACTGATAAAAAAGAACAGGAAGCTGTTGACAATGAAGTAAAGAAATGGAGGGAGATCCTTTCAAAGGTGTTGGATATTCTACCTAAACAGAATTTGGCTTTACGGGGTCACCAAGAAGGAATTTATTGTGAGACTGATATTGAACCTGAATCAATGGGAAACAGAGGAAATTTTTTAGAGTTAGTTCATTTGCTGGTAAAATATGGTCCAGTATTACGTGAACATATTCTAAGAATCAAACTGGGAAAAACGTTTGCTATATCCTACATGTCACCTACTATTCAAAATGAATTTATAGAAATTTGGGGGGAAAAAGTGAGAAGCAAAGTCATCGAGCGAGTAAAACAAGCCAAGTATTTTTCTATGATGCTCAACAGTAGTCCTGATATTTCTCATAAGGATCAAACGAGCAAAGTTTTACGCTATGTTATAATCAATGGAAATAAAGTGAAGGCTGTGGAATCATTTGTTGATTTCAATAAAACCAAAGGTGAAACTGCTGAGAATACTTCAGTAAGGATTTTGGATAAAGTAGAAAAGGATGGAATTGATAATTGTAGACAGTCTAGCACAATAGATACTTTCAAAAAGGAGCCTAGGGATTAATAAGCTCTAAACCAAAGTGATCCTAAAAGTACAAGAGAGGAAGTTATTAGAAAAGTATAGACTGTCAAGAGCTTAATTTTGTAGTATTGTGTAATTTATCAACTTCAAGATCAAGCTAAAAAGAACTGCCTAGGAGGACCTCCAGTTATCTGATAAATCCACAATGAGGAAAGGTTTGCCATTGCTTCATCTAATGTATGTGGTAACAGAGAGATCAGTCCTAATTTTGTTTTCAATTAAACATAGTTTTAGTTTTGGTACTGTTAAATATGAGTCTAGACCCTATATGGCAAACATCCAGTAGCAAGAAAACATTTTTAGTGAAGTCTGAGCACAACATGGGTTGAAATCAGACCACAACAGAGCTGAAGAATCTACAGATTGGATTATTTGAAGTTTATCACAGTGTCACCACATTTAGTTGACATAGATGGAAATTGGAAGCATAAGTGTGATACCTAGGCTACCATTTTGTTTCTTGTGAAAGTGACATGTTCTGAGAAGAGGTGGGAGACTGTGTCAACATCTGCTAGTGCCTGAAATAAATTGCAGTGAGTCTTTATCACTTTTAGATAGAAAGAGACTCAGATTTATTAACATAAATCCATTACAGTAAATACCTAGTTAATAGCTGTTATAACTGAAAAGCAAACACTTGTAAACTAAAGGCAAAAAAGCAAAGCATTATATATATATAATAAATTAGACACAGCCTACTTGTGACCTAACTGGACTATATACAATGAGTAATGATGAAGCACCTGTAACAAATCAATATTTTATCAAACCCTTTCCATAAAAAGGGTATCCAAAGCCCTTGTTATGTACTGTCTCTGTTGCCAGGCAGATGGACATGTCACGTCAGCTCTTTTTACTTCATCTGGTTGCATCACTTTTACTACACAAAATTAATTTCAGAAGTTGTCCCACTAAGCAGTGACCTATAAATTGGAGCTGCATTCCTTAACTATCCTTGTTGTATCAGAAGAAAGTTTTTTTTTCACAAATTATTGAGTAATGTGTTCAGTTATGTCTAATATTAACAATGTTACCCTGTTTGTTAACACGTCATAGAAAATACAAATAAAATCTATTTAAACAGATACACATTATATAATCATATAAAATAATAATAATGATAATAATAATAATAATGACAGGATAATCAGTAGTTTACAATTTCTTGTTAAACGTGTAATTTGTCAAAATAAATTTACATATTCAAATGGAAGGTACAGCTAGCTTAACTTCATCTTTGTAATGTTTTGTTATACTGAATGAGATACCAGCAGAATACAAAAAATGCTTTGTCTTTAATCAAATGCTATTCATCAAAGACAAAATATCAAATATTTCAAGTATTCAAATATATCTTTTTTCTCTACACATATCAAGATGCACTTAGTAAATATCAAATCTTATACAATAATCTTGCTGTTAGAATTTATTTGTATATCAATGTAATATATAGGAGTCATAAGATGGGGTAGGTATTTTTTTGTGAAGAATCTAACTCATTCCATCAGACAATATATAAATCCTCATTTTGTGTGATATCCATTTATGTTCTTTAGTTTGCTTAACTTGGCAATGACTTAGAATTTTTACTCATAAAAGGTCATATAAAAAAATGAAAATCCTGAAGTAATCTGAAAGACTGTCTTAAAATATTGGTAAATCTTCATAATAAACCCATGTTTGGTCATATTTCAAAAGCAAAAAAGTCAGAATAGCATGTCCCTTATTAAGACTTCCCTATACTAATGTACAATCATACATCTGAAGTAGTTTCATGAATAGCACTATCATTAGTATAGAATTGTATATTATTTGCTATGTCACATCTGCACTAATTAAATCAAGAAAAATCAGTCAGGCTATAAGGCTTCAAATGTCACTTCTTTGAAAAAAAAAAGGGAATTAATTATATTACTTCTCACAGTATAACATTAAATAACTGTGTCTAAAAAAAACTTCAAACCTATGAAGTTCTAGAATTACCAGCCTTAATGGAGCTGCTGCATATCCACAATTCAAACAATATGAAGGCCATCCACTCCAGGAATCTAATTATAGTCAGTCTGTCAAACAGAGCATGCTGGAGAGACAAATACGTGTCCCAGAGACTGCCACTTCTTTGGAATAGCTTTTCTAGTCATGTAAACAGTCTTTCCCTGTCTCTCTTCAAGGCTAATCTGAATCTATGGATGGGGAACCATAAATCCACACCTGGGGTGGTGCCTATGTCCCTTATGGATAGGGGCAATCTGCAAAATCTGTAAAAATACATAAGGCATAGGCACAAACCCATGCCTTCCTCTTGCCCCTAGTGGACAAATACCAGGTAAATAAAGTTCTATTGGCTAGGCTTGTAAAGACTTTTCAAGCTGTTAGCCTAGTAATCTCTGAAACCTGTGAGGGGGCATGTACATGTTCTTCTATGTTTCTCAGGAGGTGACCACAGAATAAACTTCACAAATAGTCTCTTTTATCTTATGTACAATTCCCTTAGAAACCCATATTATATATTTATGATCTATTGTACTCTGGCTTAAATGTTTTTGTTCTGACTTTCTCATACCATGACATACATCTACTGTTCTAAGACTCATAATCAACACAATACATTTATACGCATAGAAATACAGTTTCCAGTTGGCATTGCATAATATATTTTTATGTAATTCAAACAGTTGAGCTTTTTACTTAGACAAAGCACATAAGCAAATCTGTCATTAAAACATTAGTTGAAATCTCATAGTACACCATTTTTACAGTGTACTGTGTATAATCATTATATTTTTAAGCCTTTAATTGCAATGCAATAATGCATATGACAGAAAAAAAGAATAACATAAATGTCTATAAACATCATTCTGTGAAAAGTTGAAATGTAAAATGAATGCTGTAACAATGCTCATTAGCAACCTGACAGCCAAATACAAGTACTGAAGATAGTGTCCTATTTATGTCAGCCTGAATTTACAAGTGAACAATTATGTTCAGTTCTTGTAATACTTTTAGTCAATCTGAACTTTAGGAAGGCCAATATGTCATCATAACCACAGCCATAGATAGTTGTGCAGTTCAAAATAAACAGTTAGGTGGCAGCATGTAGTACCAATATTTTCTCTTACAGCTACTACTCTTTCCAAGAAAATCAACTTTGATAGAGTTTTTGGCATTTTACTCAGATGTTCTGGATTCTACCATGCCTGTTTTGAAAACTGGAAAATTGCTGGATTCACTTATGTACATATTTCATTATGTTTTATCTCATTTCTTCACAAAACTTTCCTGTATCTAACTAAGGAATAAAGTTGCAAACATGCCAAAACACATAGGCACTTTTACATGTCTGACTTCAGTCATTCTCAGCGTAATCACATGAAGACATGATTGATATAAACATGTTTCAGGTTTCACAGGCAAGTTCACTTTACTACTTCTTCTTGATAAAGTAGAAGGTACATTATCTTATATGAGTGAAAATGCATAACATGTCTCGCTTCATTTGTTTTGTATGAAATCTTGTTAAATAATTATGAAACATACTTATTGAACTGTCTTATAATTTCCTTGCAGTAAAAATATTTTCAGATATAACCATTGGTTGTTGATGTGTCTTTCGGCTTTTCCCGGTTAGGGGTCGCCACAGCGGAACACCGGTCCGCTAATGATTGGCAGATAGATTTTTACGTGCTGAGTTGCCAGCCCTGACGCACAACCTTCAACGAAGGTATGCCCATTCACACATGTCTCCACGCAGAAGACGCTCAAGCTGAGAATCGAACCGGACAGCGTCTTACTGTGAGGCGACTGCTGGTAAAAACAGTTTTCCCGTCAGTCATGATGGTTCTAGTAAATTGCAATTCACATCACTGGATATTTTCACTTAATTTACAGAAGCTTATCATACTGTTTAACAGTTCCACAGTTTATTTAATGTCAAGGAGGACTTTTACCATGAACTTGTTCTCTATAGAACTCCTTATCTACAGAGTTGTGTTATGGAGCCTATGTTCCTTATACATCTATCCTTTTCTTTTTGTGGCAACAAGATATCTACTTCAGAAGTTCCTCATTTGGTCCAAATGATCTTATATTCCTTTTCATTTACTGGGTTTATTGAACATATGTGCAGCCAGTGTGCACATTTTTCAATTCCTTTGTTCTACTCTTGCCAGACCTTGTTGTGTGGACTGGCATAGTCTTTCTCATTTTCACCATGATCAACTTCTCACCCATTTTTTCTTCAGCCAGACAAAACCCAACTGAAATAAATGTAAGTGGGTCTTTGACACTTTTTAGATTAAATCGGGCCAAGATTTATTAACATAAAGCTATTACCGTAAATACAAAGTTATGAGATGTTAAAAGAAACAAGATGGAACACACTGCCAACTAAAAGCAGGAAAATAAGTCATATATGCAATAAATTAAAAACACTGTAATTATGTTCTAACTAAACTATACACAACGTCTAACTATAAAGTACCTATAACAAATCAATGTATTATAAATTCCTTTCCATAAAAGAGTGCCCAAAATCCTTATTGTGTGTTATCTTGCCAGGCAAATGAACTTTCATGTGTCAGATCTTTTTACTTCTTGCCACATTGCCACATTTTTTTAATAAACAGAATTCATTTCAGAGCTTGTCACATTATCCACTAATTTGACTGTCTGTGCTGCATTCTTTAACAATCTTTGGAGTATCAGAAGAAATTGTTCTTGTACAATACATACATTTACATACTGAAAGGTATCTAGAGTTTTAGCAGTAGTAGCCTGTTTCCTAATTGCAATACATAAAAAATATATAATCTACATTATGTACTAATATGAATTATAACATGTTCATCAAAATCTAACAGTACCTGCCAGAGAGCACTTACATGGTATTTTTTCTATTTTATTTTACATTTGTTTACTAGAGTGGTACATTGATCACAGCTGACCATTTGTTTGTACTGCCTAGGTGAACAATTTATAACAACAAAAGGGAAAATCTATGGGAACAGAAAGGCAGAACTGTACATATCACAGAGAAGAAAAAGTAACAATATATACAAAACTGAACGGAAGCAGTTATTAGATGTAGCAGCAATTATAACAGAAATGCACGTCCTGCATGATTACATTTCAGATTTATACCATGATGGAAATGTTGTTTGGTAATGGGAGTCAAAGTGAGAGGTGGGGAGCAGGGTCAAGTGCTGTTATTAGTTTTGAGTGAGTAAGGGTAGATGTTGAAAAGGCCCTTAGGTGATGTTTGACAAGTGCAGTCTGATTTGGTGTGAAGGAATTCTACAAGTTCAACTCTGAGGGTGGGGAAAGGGGAATGTAATTCATTTAGATGGGGGATGGAGATTCCCACAGAGAAATAATGGTTGGTGTAATGTAGCCTAATTTGTGGGGTTTGGAGAGGGGGTTTGGGTAGGCATCTAAGGAGTACATGAAATACGTGATTGCAGATGAAAGAAACCAAGATTATGTCCTGTCAACTTCACAGATAGTTTAAGAGAACACACAGTGGGCATCTATGATAGTGCATTCCTGAAAGTAGATGCCTAGTATGAATTAGCTAAGATGCTTACTTACCTCAGCCATAGGCAGGATAAGGAAACAATGCAGGCATTGATATGATGACTTATGCAAAGCCTTGCTGATCTCCATGAAGGGAAGCAGAGGTTAGGCAATATTTCCTTGAACAGAATTGTAAGTGGATATCATTACAATTTTTTCAGTGTTTTGGTTGGAACTGTTACCAGTGCTGGCAATTATTTGTCAAGATCAGTTTAGGAAATACTGTGTAAGTTACTGTGTGGCGCTTCAGTGTATGGTGGACATGATGCTGGCACTTAATGGAATACACCAACCATATTTAATGTGGGTTTCTGAAGGGATCTTGTTATGGGGTGGGATTAGGCTGCATCAAATCATGGTGTGTGTATTACCTGGCATGTCCCTATGTGTAACTGGGTCATTTTTTTTAATTTCTCCAAAACTTTTGGGTTTCTAATACCATGATGGGAATGGACCCAATTCTGAAGTCAAAGTATGATTAAATTTCATGAAATCAGTATTGTTTCAATCTTTGATGTCGACCAGAAGTGCTCTTTGTAGCACCTGCAATGTCCCCAGCAATGACTTCTGCAATTTGTATGGAGTTACATGTATTAGTAAAATATCTAAATATGATTGTATATTCTTTTTAATAAGACCCATTACTCCTACTACTATTGGAACTGTCTGGATATCTTTCTTCCACATTGTTCTTGTTTCTGCCTGCAAATCCTGATATTTTATGACTTTGTGTCTCTCTGTTCACAGGACACTGTAGTCACTGGGTGTGGCAATTTCAATGATCAATGCTACTTTTGTCTTCTTTTCATGGACCACTATATCAAGTTTTCTAGCATCTATCTTTTGAACTGTTGGTAATGGATGATGCCATGTGATGTAGACTTCATCATTTTCTATGATGCTTTGTGGCTCATGTTTCCAGTGTTTTTTAGCCACTTCAGTACCATAATGTTTGCACAATCCCCAGTGCAACAGTCTCACCATATTATTATTATGCCTTTCAGTATACAGTCCTTCTGCCATTAGTATATCACAACCAGCAATGAGGTGTGCAACTGTTTCCAATTCTGTTTTACAAAACCTACATTTTTCTGTTTCTCCGACATGGACTTTGTAAACCAACGTGTACGTAGCCTACTATCTTGTGCTGCCAATATTAACCTTTCATCTCTTGGTTTGAATTCATGTCTCCTTAACCATTCCTGTGTTCATTCCTGATCAACATGAGGTTCTTCCAGAAGTTTTCTATTCTTGCAACTATATTAATGCATTTTCCAAGTTTCCTGCCCTCTCGTCTGGTCCTTTACCTTATATTCTTTCTTTTTTTTTTTTGGCGCATTCAGTTTCTGCCTGATTTTTATATACTTGTGGTTTGATTTCCATTCCTGCTTGATGCCAATATGCTTCTGCTAGATTAAGCAGGGAAGTCATCTTAGATTTATTCTCCTCATGTTTCAAAACTTTCACTACATTTGGGTCTTGTGAGGTCAGCAGATATGTGTGGAGTCCCACAATTGCATCTATACATGTAATCAATTTCAAGGAGGCCCATCCCTCCTTTGGAATGGGAAATATATAATCTTGGTATGCACTCATTTTTATAGATCATTTGGTGAGCATGAAGGATCCTTCTTGTTTTCTTATCTAATCTATCCAACACGTTTTGGGGCGAGTCAATCACTCCAAAGCTGTAAGTTAGGAAAGGAAGAGCAAATTGGTTTTAGCTTGGATTTTGTTCCTAGATGTCAATGTTGTTTTCAGGATTAATTTAAGTCTTCTAAAGTATTCGTTACTAAGTTTTATTTGCATTTGTTCATGTTTTATTGTTGATCCTTCATCAGTTCCAAAATATTTATACACTCCCTCTTGCTTAAGTTGTTTTATATCACATTCTTGTCCCAAACTGATGTTTTCTTGGTGCTGCAGTTTTCCTGCTTTAAAGGTTGCTTTTGCATATTTATCAAGGCCAAATGACATTCTTATGTCATCTGAAAATGTTTTGACAACTTGCAGTTATGCTTTCAGTTCCTCATCTGATGAACTATATAGTATTAAATCATCGACAAAGAGAAGATGAGAAGTCTTTACACTTTGCTGTTTTCTAGGAGCCAAATTATAGCCATGGCCTAAGCTGTTAGGTAGACAACTTAATGGGTTAAGGGCAAGGCAGAATAACAGTGGTGACAGAGGTTCACCCTTTGAATTTTTACCCTTGGAATAATAATTTGTCCTTTATCATGGCTTAATTGCAAAGTGGTCTGCCACTGTTTCATGGTCGCTGTAATGTAGTTGATCAGTGTGGGATGTATCTGATACATTTTTAAGCACTCTTTTATCGATGAATGTGGGACACTATCAAATGCTTTTTTGTAGTCAATCCATGCCATACTTAGAGTCTTCCCCTTTTTACAGTTCCCCACCATGACTTTATTTAACAACAAATTATCCTTTGTTCCATATGACTTTCTTTTATTGCCCTTTTGTTCTACTGTCATAATTGAGTTTTCTTCTAAATGACTATAGACTCTGTCAGCTTCAATTCCAGTGTATAGTTTATACGTCATCGGAAGGCATGTTATTGTTAGAGTAGCTTGTGGGTTGTCTCTTAAGTAGGAGCATTGGTTTTCCTGTTGTTAGCCAGGTTGGTGTCTGTTTGGGCTGCGCATATAAATAGTTCTCACTCATAGCTAAATCTTCATGCAAAGATGTTAATACTTTTAACCAGAAGTTAGGTACTGCATCTGGGCCTGAGGTTTTTCACTTTGAGGCATTTCTTAACTTTGTTTCAATCTCTCTGGCTGTTACTTCATCCCATTTCATATCCTGAACCTTTAAACTTCTTATTCTTTCTTTTACTTCTTCTAGCCATTTAGCATCTTTGTTATGTTCCATGGGATCTTCATAGATACGTCTCCAAAATGTATCTATTTCTTCTTTTTTTGGTCGTCTTTCAATTCCTTTTACCTTGTTTCCCAATTTTATTTATTTATTTTTTTAATTTTATTTTACATTTGTTACAAGGAAAGTCCAACTGGACACATGTCCTTTTTCAGTGAAGGCCCAGGGAGAAAAGCTCCACATTGAAACATACAGAAATACAATATATACATAGAATATATAGGGCACAGACGTTAGAATACTATCTAGATACACTTTGGACAAGCAGTTATACATACAGACTAGCTGAAGAATATCACAGTTTAGCTAATACACAGTAATTCTTAACCTAATCGATAGAATCATAAGATTAACAATAAGTAGACACACATTGCATCATTAAACCTTTCTGTATAAGAAAACAGAGAGACCAGTATGACAATTACACAAATTCTGAACACAGTTCACTAAGAAATTGAATTGTCAAGTTGTACTATGCCATCATTTCTACAGTGTTATAGTACTATGGAGTGTTAGTTTGCATAGACATAGTCAACAAAATGGACAGAGGGAATGGATTTATCAGCAATTCTCTATAAAACTTTTTTGAGTCATCAATAAATTGCTTATGTTGTACTTTTCATTTTATATTTAACTGCGTACCTTTAAGTTTTTCTGCCTGTGCTGAGATTTTTAGTTGATTTGCGATAGTGCATGATAGATCCTGATCTGTTCTAATACTGCACATTGCTTTTATTACATCTATCTTTCTAAGTATTTTGTTGATCTGTTCCCTCTTCTATACTCTTCCAACAGTGACACTTCTTGTCTTAATTGCTTTATAGTTTTCTGTATTCGATACTTCCATGACGGTATGCAATTTCTCCCCTTTCTCTCCCTCAGTACACTATGTTCTTGTAGTAGAACTTTATCAGTTATTAATTTAGCTGCACAGTAATACAGCCTCTTTATTTCTGTTATATTGCATGAATCTCTGTGGACAGTCCTAATTACTGTATTCATCTGTTTTATCAAGCTTATGACTTTTTGGGTTTTACTGACCTTCTGAAGTCTATTTCTTTCATTGATCTTAACATGTCTATCTATCTCTGTAAGTCAAGCAACTCTTCTCTTGGCTCATTTTCTTCTAAACTGAGGGCAGATTTTTTATTTTCCGTTTCCTGGGGGCATTCTATATAAAGTTCTATTGCACCTTCCTGTGGCACATTCTCTTCAATTTCATCCTGTGTCATCTGTTGCTCTGCCATATGGGAACTCACTAGCCTATCACTCCTCAACATTAACTGTGTCAGAGTTTCCAGTTTCCTGTTCCTTCCCTTGCAGTCCAGCTTCAGGTGAACATTTATACTAGTTTCCTGTGGAAGGCTCCAAAATATATTCATATGCACCTAACCAATTGCTTCCCATTCCACTGGTTTCCCCTTAATTTGGAGGTCCATTGCTCTATCCTGTTGTGGTGCTCTCTGAATTCGATTTTCAACACTGAATCCTTCACTTCGGAGGTACTCCATAACCTTAGTTTCTATTTCTTTAACTTCTCCATTACTAATCTCCTGTTCTACTTTTCTTTTTTGTCTTCTTATTTTTTGTATTGTGAAGTTTTCCATGTTTGGATTCCTTTGCCTGTATTTCTCTTCAAATATCTTTGGTGCTGTTCTTTTTGTATTGATTAGTTTTGCTTTCTCCTTTGCATAGATATTACACCATATTAAATCTCTTTTTCTTTCCCATGTCCATATTTCTTCTTCAGGTGTCTTCTGATCTTCCTGTTTCTCCTTACTTTGGGGACTTCTTCCATCATGCTGCAATGTAACCTGTGTTAGACCTTGTACACCAAATCCTTCACTTCACAGGCACTCCATAACTTCAACTTCCAGTTTTTAACTACTACTTTAATAATCTTCTTTTCTACATTCCCTCTTTGTGATATTATTGTTTTTGTGAAATTGTCCATGTCTGGATGCTTTTGCCTGTATTTCTCTTTGAATATCTTTGAGGCTGCTGTATCAAATCTCTCTTTCTTTCCCATGTCCGTGTTTCTTTTTTATACTTTTCAAAAATATCTAGTTGTTTATATTTTTACACTTTCTCAGATGCTTCTTTTTCCAAACAGATCAAAGTGTCTTGGTCTATATACTGTTTTTCACAAATCTGCTGTATTAATGACTACAAATTTTTATTTGAAGCTTCTGACAGTTTTTCTTGTGGAAGTATTTTTCTTTCCTCTAATTTCTGTCATTATCTTTCTGTATATCTTGTGTCTGGAAATTATGTGCTTTTTTGCATAATAGTAACAATACATAACTTATTTCTTATCCTCAGTAGTCCACTCTATCATCTTTATGGCTGTTCTTTTTCAGTTTTTGTGATTTTTGTGAACTGCTACTTCCTTCTACAGCAGGAGGGCATCCTCTCCTGGGCCTGGCCTGGCTCCATTGTAGAAATGTTTCTGCATTTTGAGGATTCTACACTGTCACTTTTTCCAGTCCTGGCACCAGTGTGCCTATGAGGATTGGGCACTTTTTTTATCCTGGGTCTTGGGCACCCAGCTATCTTTGTTTAATTTTTGACCTACTTCTGTCCATGATATATACTATATAAATATAGTCTATATATCAGTGTCGCCTTGGTGAGATTTTGTGAAAAACAAGGTCCACCTAATGAAAAGTACTCACCAAGACATGAAATGAATTCATCATTACTACTATCCTTTGCTTGCTGATTTTTCATCTCTCCATTCAGACCCCTTTTCATCTCTCCATTCGGACCCCATACCCACATTTTTCTATGTAAGTATGTTAATGTATGCACAGGGAACACACACCTGCCTGCTGCCTGTCATACAACTTGTGTCACATATGTATGGAACTATGATTTGTATCTGTTGTTTTAGCATCTTACCTTATACTTGCGTTAGTTCCCTGATGTGACCTTTTTCTTTCAGTATAAGCAGAATGAGACAGTAATCATGTTGCCTATTGCATATGGCAGGAGAATTTACAGTCACTTATGATTACTTCTACTCACAAATATATTCAGTCCTTTGGCAGGCTAGAGTCACATATGGCAAATCTCCTGCTTTGTCTCCTCACTGCAGGGCTGAATGATAGATTTGTTTAATAGGCACCAAAACCACAGTCTGCTTCTACTGAAGCTGTTGCTGAGGAGATTGAAGGTGATGAGTCCCTTGGTGGCAGGTGGTCTTGGTCCCTTATTTCTCCTTCATTGGCAGGTAGCCTATCACCATTACCTGAAATGGAAAACCTGCAATAGCAGTAGCAAGTAGTAGAGGCTGTGATGGAGAGACCAGTAGGCAGGCGTATGCCCCAGATGGCTAGCCTCCTGGAGTAGAGAGCTGATTTGCTTACCTGGCAAGCCATAACTATTGGGGATGGTGTGGACTGTACCTCCAGCTAGCTTTATCCATCCTGTGGTGGTGGATCACAGTAATGTCACCCTGGGTTGAGGAAAGAATGAGAGACGGTGGTATGCTGCTACTACTTGTACTGTGCCCTGTCCTCAGTCAGATCACACTGCATATGCTAGTGCACACAGTATAAATGTTACAATGTACTGCTTTATCTTTAGGCTGCAGCTGTTTGTGAATTCATGTTTTTGTTTTTCATGAGCTCCGTTCAATGTAACATTCAGTTGCTCTATGGACTCTGGCTAACATTTCCTGTGTCTGCAATTCACTGCATGGGCGTGTCTGCTTGCATAGCTGCTATGTACCCTGGAGTGCAGCCAACTGTAGAGAACACTGTTTGTCTTGATCTGGATACTTAATGACTCCCTGTGTCACCAAACAATGTTGCTCAGCTATGCAAATTTTGTACAGAAGTGTACTGTATCTCTATGAATCCTGGCCTTCATTTTCAAACACTGTCTTGTTCCTGTCTGTCACAGTCTTCAATGGATGATTTGAACTGAATCAGGAAAACATATTTAAATGTTTTAAGACATCATTTTGATTAGAGCAGTACCCCTGAGGCAAATCCATTGCTGTTAGTTTATTGATTTGTATGAACTGCCTGAAACAGATGAATTTGGGTTGGCATAGTGGTTGTTTAAGCAGAATCTTTACTTTACAGATTTATTTTTGAGTTCTGTGATGACCAGTATGCTTTTTATTGTGTTGCTATGCTAGATGAGTGGGTGATGACAAGCTTGCCTCACCTTTTTACTCAGCATTTGGTTGGATTTCCAAGTGTCTTTTACTTTTCAGTGTTATACTGTATGTTTTCTATTATATATCAGTGGTGCAACAGGTAGCACACTAACCTTTGTTGCTGAAAGATCAGCAGGCTAATAGTTCTATTCCCACTCCAGCTAAACAGATTGCTGTCAATGCAGGGGGTGCTATACTCCTGCGAGTATTGTCCTTCAGATGAGATATTAAACCAGGGTCCTATATACTCCAGTTGAAAGTTCCATGATGCTGTAGCCAAATTTCCCATACTAATAGAAATACCATCTATGGTCTCCACTGAAAAATAGGCCACTAGACTCTTGTGACAAATTCTATCAATAAAGGAAAAATAAATAAAACAAAACATATAATATAATATGCTTTTAACCAATGTACATTATAGTTTTTCTCCCTGGGACTCCATTAAAAATGAATACTATCTAGAAGGATGACCTAATAACACAATAGAAGGAGGAAACTAGTTCAGAAAAAAGCAAATGCCAAAAAGGAAAGACATCTCTGATCAGTATCAGTAAGAAACTGAGGTCCCTCATGAAATCATCCAAGGCTAACTTCGAAAGAAAAATAGCCAAGGATTCAAAAGATAACCACAAAGCTTTCTTTAGCTATGTTAAGAATCTAAGTGGCATCTTGCAGATATGCACTGAACTAGTGCAAAATAGCACAAAATATACTGAACCTACTGATATTGCCAACATCCTGGTAGATAGATTCAATGCAAACTTCACCCCCCTCTCACCTACAAAAGGGCCCACAACAATACCGGAAAAGTGTAGTGTCCCAAAAATCACAGATGCACAGGTGAAAACAGCCCTTTCAAAAGCCAAAAACACAGCGTCAATGGGACCAGATGGTTTCCCAGGCTGCATCTTGCATGAACTACAGAACAAACTAACCCCCCCCCACCTAAACACGCTGTTCAGCCTCAGCCTCTCCACAGGCTACGTGCCCATAGAATGGTGCACAGCAATGGTTATTCCTCTCCACAAAGGAAGGGCCACAACTGACCCTGGTAACTATCGCCGCATAAACCTGACTAGCCTGGTCTGCAAGGCTATGGAGCACATCATCATGGAACTCATTAACAAAGACAGTGAAAACCTCCAAACACTTGACCCACCCCAGTTCGGCTTTGTTAAGGGCAGATCATGCCTACTAAACCTGGTTGACTTCTTCGAGACAGTCACCAAGGCCATAGATGAGGGAAAGGTAGTTCACACAGCCTACCTTGACCTCGCCAAGGCTTTCGACACCATTCCACACTCGGGTATTACAGAAAAACTCACCAGCCTGAACATAAATCCCTACATCAAGAGATGGGTTGCCAACTGGCTTACAGACAGAACTCACACGGTAAGAATAGCGAGCTCCAGGTCTGACTCTAAACCAGTCACAAGTGATGTCCTGCAAGACTCGGTCCTGGGACCCCTACTGTTCAGCATATACTTCTCAGAAGTACAGGAAAACACAAGAGGACTATGGCTAACCAAGTTCGCCGATGACTGCAAACTGGGAGCCATAATTGACTCTCCGGCTGACACAGACATCCTTCAAAAGGGCCTTACTGAGACGGACACCTGGTGTCAAAGTAATGGCCTCATGCTAAATGCCAAAAAATGCATAGTCATCCCGTTTGGGAAAAACAAAACACCCACGAATTACCACATAGGTGGCAGCCCCCTTAATACAGAAGAGGTAATAAGAGATCTGGGGACCCAGGTAGATAGTAATCTCTCCTTCGACAATCATATTGCCATAGTAGTTAGGAAATCCTTCTATGTGGCCCATCTAATTACTAAAGGGTTCGCATCTAGAAATAAAGAGGTTATAGTGCCCCTCTACTCATCACTCATTAGACCCATCATAGAGTACAATGCCCCATTTGGGATGTACCTCACAAGACACTTCCAACTGCTGGAAAGACCAGAAAAGTACCTCACCAGGAGGAGATACTGGTCTCAAACATATGTCCTATGCAGCCTGACTGAAAAAACTCCAGCTGTACTCGGTGGCATATCACTTACTCAGAGGTGATCTCTGCCTGACTTACAAAGCCATGTCCAACTCAGAATTGATGGACATGCTCCACCTAAAGAAATCCAAGTCAATGCGAGCCAAGCACTCTAGTGAGCTAAACCTCGCCACAGCAATAAATAGAACATGCTGGAGGGATAGATTCCTGTCACAGAGACTCACCATGCTTTGGAACAAAATTCCAGATTACATCAGGCAGAGCCCATCACTAACACTCTTCAAGAGAAACCTTGACAAGTGGATGGGTAACAGAAAATACACCCCTGTGATCACTTCATTGGCTCTGCTTGACAGAGGATCAGTTAATTAATCAATGGGGCAGCGAAAGACGACCTACTCTGGCTAGGCTTATAAATGCCCTCGGGCAGATAGCCTAGTACCTACCTATGAACTTATGAACCTATGAGCCTACATACATGAAATGCTTTGTATTTAAACCCTAATCTAGTTCTTCAGGTATGCTGCTTAAGGCATTGTCCTTGAATCTAAAAACAGCATTTAAAGTTAAAGTTAAGATGTTAAGTGCAGAATATTGTCAAAGTTAATGGCAAACTAACACAACTCTGTTTGTGATGAGAAACCCATGCAAAAGGATAGTACCAGACAGGCGGTGTCTGGTTGTTGCTCTTTGATTATATAATTTCTTGTTCTCCCTTTTCCACATTTAGCTTCTGTTTTTCTTTTTTTTTCCAGATTTATCAGCAATCTCAGAAAATTATCCCATAATAGAAAGGTACAATAGCATCAAATATAAAAACAGCAGACAGATTACATCAGAGCAAATATTCAGTTGCAAAACAAACAAAACAAAAACAATTAATAACAGTAAGAAGATGTTGCTAATAGCTGTCAGAATGATGATAGATTAAGTTGCTAGTCTTACTTCAAGTGGATACCCCTCCCATAAGTGACCATAATAATTAGAACAGTCTTGGTAATATGTAAATTCAGCACATTACATTGTCTATAGCTGCTCAACTTTGTTAGCCTCAAGTGTGGTGCTCTAGTAAAAATTATGCTCCAGTAATGCCCCACACTGATCTAGCATCCAGTAGTGCTAACAGACTATCACAACTTGAACTTTCCTTTTCCATGTGGGTGAAATTAAACACCAAGTGTATTCAAAACATTTACCTGGCAAGAGTCATCCTGCACCCTGGCATTGATTCAGTAAATGTTTCAATTCGTAGCTGTGGCAATCTTATAACAAAATGAGTACTTTTAACAAAAAAATATATATTAAAATAATCTGCTGCAAGGTTAACTTGGGGATGCAACCACCATGCTTCTGTCTCATGGGTGCTTGAGTAATCACGTCTTGATGATATGAATGGATACCCAATTTCCCTTCAACTGACACAGGTGTGTGCCACAAAAAAAACCCATAAAAGATTAAATTTGATGGTTTTATGTAAATAGCCTGAAAGATCATCTTCATTTATTTATTTACTTACTTACTTACTTTAGAAACGTACTGTGATTTTCTTTTTCAGCTGTCCAGTGTTGCTGCACTCTAAAGTCTATCATTACTGACTAACTGCAATCATTGGTTATTTACCAGAAAATAAAAAAAAGTATATGAGAGACAAGGTGGAAATATGAGCCAAACCGCAAGGAAGTAAAGAGTAAGAGGTAAGTAAACTCAGGTAAGAATTAGTAGAACTGAATTGATTACTTAAATATCACAGTAATTAAAATAAATAAATATGTAAATCAAATTAAGTAAAAATGTAACTTCTTCAATGTTCACACACATAAAGCAAGTGGCACTTTGCTTCCTCCTTCACCAATGCCCACTGATTGCTGTCAACACACTGTGTCTAATTTAATTTCCACCCAAGGACATGTTTGCAGCCCAGACAGTGTCAGAAGTTTCATAGCAGATATTATTTTCCAATTTTTCAGACCAGTTTACATACCGCTATCCAGCTGATGCACATTGGCAAGCAAAGAGATGAGACCACAGTAAAAAGTGTCTGAAACTGGCATTTAATGTGAATGAGAGTTTTAGGCATACCGCTCAACCTCTTAGCAGAAGAAATCTAGACAAAGACAAAAATAATGGGGGGGAACAAAGGTCAAAAAATAGGAACAACTTTTAAATATTGCTCTTATAAACTTAGAAAATTGCTAGAACAAAAGGTTTTGTGTTACCATGCATTTTCTGAAAGATATGAGTTCTGAAACTCAAATATATGTCATTATTTAGTGAATTCAATCCTTACTGGTTTGTCAGAAAACTACACATTTTATGAGGAACAGACAAAAATTATGAGGCAAAAATCTGGACATTCTATGAAAATTTAGGCAGTTGAGCGATATGGTTTTGGGCATTTACACATAATCTTTAAGGATCCTTCACATGACTATCCAGCTTTCAATAAAGTAAGAGATGGCAGACCAGTTAAACAACTAAGCAGGAAAACAAATCACTTGGTCACCCTGAATTCATGATGTTGTGACATACAAGTAGACAAAAGCCTGCCAGTGTATGTCTTGCTAAATCTAACAATAGAGATACAACCTGTCAACTACAGAGAGGTCAAGTCACTTTATAGTTCTACTGGAAAACAGTTGTTCTGTTGGTACAGCAGGAATAAAACAGTAAATACAAGTAATGAAAGCCTAGCAACTTAAGCTACCTTGTTGGCAGTATATTTCTGTGCGGTACTCACAATAAGAGTAGGTGATGGAATCCCTTTCTTATCCTTACAATCAGTCATTTTCTCATATGATTAGCCCCATTTAGAGAGTTGTCCACTTGCCTTTAAAATGTGTATAGCAATGTGACACCTGTTTGAATGACTGGCTGAACTGTCATTAATTACTGGGCAGCAGGGTAAAGTAGACTGTTTATAAAGGGAGAAAAAAGTGTATTCATTTAGTTATTAATTACTGAGACATGACCTAGGCTCAAAAGAAAAGAATAAATATTTAAAAGGATTTTATAAAGTTTATCAACAGTCTATACAAACTAAGGTGAAAATACAACAAAGAAGAGCTTTAGGACAGCAAGAGGAAATTAAAGTGCAATTTCAAGTAAGATATGTCAGTTTACATACATTTGTACAAAATTACAGTAGAAATCACAGAATCAAATAATTGTACATTAAAGATCAAGGCTGACCGATAAAATATTTTACTGAAATTAACCATTATTACAATAACTGGTACAAATGTGTTCTGTGATAAGGTGCTCTTTTAAGGGATTCGTTGAAGGCCTCCACAATTTCTTGCTTCTTTACTTCACTAGATAGGTCGTTGCCCAGAGAGAAGGCTGTTTCTCTCATAGCTCTGCTGAAATGTGAGCATGTCTAAGACAGGTTGTCATGTTGGCTGCTTCTGGGAGAATTATAGAGCTCATTAAATGGTAGTTTCACCTTTTGGTTGGGGGTGGTTGTGATGCCCGTGCCTTGGCCCAGCAATCAAGGAGCCTCAATCCTTACTACTAACCCCAGTGAGGGGCATCTCATATAGGAGGAAAGAATAACAAATACACACAGTAAAGTGCAATCTCCCTTAAGAGCACACAGAGATCACAGTCTGTCCGGGGCTGGTCGCTCCCTTGCTCTCCAGGTCCCCAATAAGACTCCCCACTGGCACAGCTATAGGGTCCAGATCTCAGCCTGGTGGGCAAGTTAAAACCTCCAGCAGCCTCTCTGTCCAACCAGTGCTTCGTGTCCCTGCCCAAGTAGCTCACACACACACACACACACACACACACACACACACACACACACACACACACACACACACACACACACTTTGAGAAGAGTTTATACAACCACACAGACACTCCTGGGGAAGGCTGTCACAAGCTCTCTAGCTGTGCCCCTTTTTCCCAGACTATATGGTAGTACCAGCTGCCACCACCCACTAATATTTATCAGCTACCCAAAGGCCCTTAAAAGGGTATCCGATTATTACTGTGCAATATTATTATCCAATTGGTAGTATAACTAAACAGTCAAGGCTTATTCAAGTGACTTGGTACAGGATCACTATATACTTGCAATGTACTCTTACAGCTTAACTTATCTCTACACAAAACAGCCACAGTTGACAGGTTTTAAAATATTTAATAATAAATAATAAAAACATAAGACAATACTTTTTACTACACAGTGCTAGTCAAGAGTTCAAAGATCACAGAGAAATACTTAAAATAATTCAGTAGTACAGTTCTGACATCACAGAAAAACACTTAGTCTAATCTTTCTAGTTTTTAGCTATTTCTAAGAGAAAACACAAGTCTAAGATAACTTACATATAGAGCAAAGTCAGAGTGCTGATGAGTTGGATGGTCAAGACAAAAATGTTTAATGCTCTCTGATACTCTCTGTTTTTAAAATAACATTCCTGGTTCCCATTACATCATTCTTCCCATGTCCCTGGGTTCCCAGGCTAATAGAAACTACATTTACATTCTTAACATCTCCTTTTGTTATCTTGCAGCTAGTCAGGAAGCAGAGCAATAAAAATACATTTGCATGTTTAAATCTAGCAATTTAACTCTTGGTTAAAACAGTAGAAAGAACGTCTTCATTTAGACATTTCGGCACTGTGTTTAGATAAAAGGGTCACAACATGCTTTACTTGGCAAGCTTTCTGCCACCAGAGTGCACTGTTGTTACATTTTTGTAACAGCATTTTTTTCCATTTAAGAAACAAGCCTGTGGCTTACATTCATATTTACAAATGACAGCATTATCTATAAAATTCTATCTGGCTAGGCTGGCAGCCTTCATCTGTATTCACCCAATCCTCACAGCAGTAACTCTCTTTTAGAATTTTGAAAAACAGTGCACTTAATAGTATGGAAGCTCTTTTGGGTACAGACAGCCACTTGGCATCCTGAAGTAGTTTGCAATTATGTAAAAGTGGATTTGCCGAAAGTATAAATCCATAGAGTATGTTTTCAGCTACTTGTAGTCTGTGAGTCCTGTCGGGAGGGTGTTGCATCAGTAAAGATAAACCATATTCAAGCTTGAGTAGTTGAACATTCCCAGCAAAGAGTGACTAGGTAGATGGGGATAACAGATGTGCAATCCTGTATTGAAGTTTTAATTAAGACAGGACTTTATTTCTAATTTTGTCTGTATGCACACTAAATGTTAATGATGAATTAAGTGGGACCCTCAGGTATTTTTGTTCCATGACATTATGGATGATGTTGTCATGGGTATTTCTTTCAAGGAGGGGAGGAAGGGACTTCCTAATCTCTGAGCATTTGAAAAGACATTACATTGGATTTTTTGGGGGGGTTGATTAGATTGTTGTAGAGAGCCATTTGCACAGTTTTGGGAAATGTATATGTAGTTTTAGTTGCAAGTCAGCATGTGTTTTACTAGAGTCTGTAAGGAGAATACCACCAGCATACATCATAAGAGTAAGGTTTGAGCATTCAAGGTGGAGATCATTAACAACATGAAAGAAAAAAAGAAGGCACAGAAGACCCGCTTCATAGAGCTACCACTCTGGTGGAAAAAGATTCTGTTTTGAGGTGTGACATAATTTAGAAATGAAACCTTATCCATGTCACGGACAAATGATATGCTACAAGGATCTGTCTGTGTGATGAATTCCAGCTGAAAGTGGTGCACAGAGAAAATGCATCTTTCATGACTCTCACTCCAAAGATATGGAGTAGGACTAGGCCCCAAGCACTTCACAAAGACAGTCAAAGTGATGTCTGCTTCAAGAAGAGCAGGCAAAATTCTGGATTAAAACTTCATCACACTCCTTACTTGAAAAAAAAAAAGTATTGCTTTGGGGAAAGTCAAATACTAGTCACTTGGCATGAGTTATAAAATACTAAGATATTTTCAAGCATTTGTTTTTCCTTATAGTTACTCTGAAGCCTGTTGTCTCTTATGGTATTTCTTAAAAAGGAGAATCATTTAAGTCAGAAATTAATTTTCTTCACCCTAGATTATTCCATATTATTTAAAGGCCCAAAAAGGCATTCTGAAGAGACAGAAGGCTTAACATCAGCACAGCAAATGCTGAAAATGATGAGACAAGTTTCTGTCTAGACAAAATATCTAATTACAATTCCCCATTAAGAATGGGTCTGCTTCTAATTTATCTAGAACTATTTGCCTTCACAATAGCCTCTCCAATAGCCCATCCACTTGCATGCATTTTTATGTATACTGTCATGATTGGAGCTGTCCCCTTAGCACTAAAACTTCCCTTTGTTTATGACTTGCACACCCAAGAGTGACAACCATGCTCTCAGGAGCAGTCAGGTATACACCATGTAGCAGTGGTGCACAAACTAATTTTAAGTTGGCAACACCTTGCATTAAACAATGCTATCACATCCCAGCTTCAGACACATAAATTAAATGAAGTCTATACAAGTGAACCAGTAAAGAAGAGAAATGTGTCCACAGTAAAGTATACAAGTCATAACATTAGCATTCATGCAAAAGACTTTTAAAATATATGTGCTGTAGCTCTGTTTAGGCTATATAGGATTTCATCCAGAAAGCTGGCTATCACAAAGTTGACTTTTCAAAGGACAAAATGATAATACAGAAAGTCAAGAAGCTTGTTTTTGTGGTATGGAGAAATTAAACTCTGACTAAGACTCAGATGATCCACTTTTGAATAGCAGCTTGAGTACTGGAAGAAACAGGCAGGAGAGGAGTGATTGAGCAACTTATGCTGACTCACTCATCCCGATGGGAGGGTGTGGCTTCCAGTCAGCTGATTGCTCATGTGTAAATGGAGGCTTGCACAACACAAGTAGCTGAGGACTGGGGAGATGTGGACTTGGCAATCCCAAGCTGCTGGCAAAGGTGTGTGGGAGCATGCACACATAGAGATACTAAATAGGACTCCATCATAGTAATGCAGATGTTCATGTCATTTATGTCAGCCACCTTGGTTAGGGTTAAGATAACAAAAAATGCTTTCATTAAAGGAATGCTGATAAGGGCACACAATCTTCATGGCTACCTGGATGATGGTCGATTGAATTGGTTCTTGTCCTCACTGGATGACA
>NC_056747.1:550483373-550505873 GCF_019279795.1 Protopterus annectens | reverse complement strand
TGTGTCTGTGTTTTCTAAGTACAGGTTTGATAGAGACTTTGTCATTTAGTCCTGAGCCTCTATCTGCTCTTAGCAAAATAATCCAGTTGTTTTCCTTCTCCTCTGTATATGTCATTATGTTACCTCCTCTTGCATTAGGTTCTATTACTTCTAGTACCCTAAATTGAAATTCATGTTGAGTGTTGTGTAAGACAGTGTGCTTGGCTAAAGCATTCTGTGTGTTACTTTTTCTGATGTTATAAATATGCTCTCTTATCCTGTCACGTAGTGGGCGGTTCGTCTTACCCACATAAAATGATGAACATATTTTGCAAACTGCCAGGTAAACAACGTTAGTGTCATACAATTCGCATGTGTTCTAAAATAAAATGTTTTACCATTATCTGGATGGATAAATGTGGTATTGCTGTCAATATAACAACAAAAATTACAATGACCACATTTTTCTGTATGTCCTGAACTAACATGCTGTATAGCTTTCTTAGGATAACAGAGGAGTCTTTTTAAGTTGTTTCTGTTCCTATATATAAAAGAGGGTTCTTTGCCAACTATGTTAGAAATCTCTTCGTCAGCCTTTAGTATATCCCAGTGTTTACATATGATATTCTTGACTTCAAATAAGTCTGTTGTATAACTTGTTGCAAATTTGACATTCAAAGGTGTCAGAGGAATATCAGTTCTAATGATATCTTGTACTGGGCCAAAATAAGGTTTACCTCTAACATCATGTGAATTGAGGGCTTCAGTAGTGTATTGATCAATTTCACTAATTTTGTAGCCCCTATTCTTTAATCTATTCCGTAAACATGACAGATCTTTTTCAAAGCCTATTTCTGACGGATTTAGCCTAGAACATCTTAAAGATTGTCCTTTAATTATATTTTTAAAAAAAATTTACCTACACCTAATATTACATTAACCTAACAAACAATGGACAAATAATTATCTTATGTTATTATTCACCATCGGTCATTAAGACCAGGTTTGAAAAGAGCCCCCAAATTCACTATACATCTGCGCTCCTTAGATGTCAAAATATTATGTCTTGCTATCTCATTGTTGACTAGTGTGGTGATTCTATCAATTCCCACAAAAATAAAGTGTGCCATTGAATGTACCAAGATATGTTTGTACAAAGCAGTATGTGTCCTTTTGCATTTTATATCACTAATGTGAAAGGCTATCCTCTGTTTTAATGTACACAAGGTCTGCCCCACATAAAATGCCCCACACTGACATATAGCCATATAAACCACCCAGGTGCTAGTACATGTAATGAGGCTCTTGATATCATACACCTTTCTTGTATTAATAGATGTAAAAGAACCAGTCTTAGACATTAATTTACAATATTTACAGTGGAAAAAAATGGATCCATATATAATATATTCCAATACTTAGAAGTAACTTCCTTAATTTTGGAAGTATTACTAGCATAAGTTGTAATAAACCGAACACTCTTAGATAAGCCTCTTTTGGGACGTTGGGTATTTTGTAGTAAAACCCCCCTATCCATTGTCATTATAAGCCTTCTCCACTATCCCTTTATTATATCCTCGGGCCAAAAACCGATGTTTTAAATCAAGAGCTTGTCTATCATATTCACTAGAATTAGAACAAATTCTCTTGATCCTCTGGAACCGTGCAACCGGAATGTTTCTGATGGTATGAGATAGGTGACAGCTATGAGCATGAAGAATGGAATTTTTAGAAAAAGGTTTACGATATAATGTAGTAACTAATGTGCCATCAAGCACCTTTGTGACATTAACATCTAAAAAATCAACTGTAAATAAATCAAGTTTCCCAATAAATGTAATGCCATACTCATTTGCATCCAAATACCTTTTAAAGTTGTCCCATTCCTCTAAGCTCTCCAGCCATATAACCCAACAGTCATCTAAATAATGACGCCACATAACTAGCTGTTTCAAAAATGGAAAACCTTCAGTATAAATATACTGCGCCTCCAAGTATCCCATAAACAGGTCAGCATATATGGGGCAAAAGTAGCCCCCATAGCCGTACCTTTGACCTGTAAATACCAATGATCATTGAACTTGAAGGCATTATGCTCAAGCATCAGCTGCAATAAAGATAATAAAAATTCCATCTCAACCTCCAAAAACAAACCAGATTGCTCCATCCAATATTGAACCCCTTTAATACTCCCTTGATGTGGGATACTCGTATAAAGGGACTGTACATCCAAAGTTCCCAATAGGGAACTACTTGTAAGCTGCAAATCTTCCATAAGCTGTAAAAATTGTTTAGTATCCCTAATTCTAGCTCTAATTAGGGACAACAGGGGTTTAAGTTTAAATTCCAGATACTCAGATAGTGGTTGAATCACAGAACCTCTACCGGCTACTATGGGCCTTCCCGGGGGATTATATAAAGTTTTATGAATTTTAGGGATTAAATAAAAATACTGAAAAGTAGGAATTTCTACTGTTAGTTGTTCCACTAGGTCCCCACTAATAATACCCTGTTGTTTTGCATCCAAAAGAAACCTGTCTATAACAGATTTAAACCCTTCACTAGGATCCATAGATAGAGAACAATATGAAATGGGGTCACTTAACTGTTTTTTAGCTTCCTGTTCATATTGTAATTTATCCCAAATAACCACTGCCCCTCCTTTATCAGCCCCTGTCACTATTATATTATTATTTTTGACAAGGGACTTTAGGGCCTGACGTTCATCCATCGTCAAGTTATGGGAAGAACAGCTAAAAATTTCAGCCTGATTGACTTGTAATTCCTGTAACACTAATTGTTCGAAAATCTTAACAGCACTGTTATATAATGGTTGAAAATTAGACTTCTTAAAACGAAAAGTGGCCCTGTCTTCTGCTAAATCAAACCCAGATTGATGAGCAAAATAATATTTTAAATTCAAATTCCTGCAAAATTGTTTAAGATCATTTATTATATCATAATGTGACACAAAAAAGGAAGGCACGTAGCTCAAGCCCTTGTTTAACAACTTTAATTCACTATCAGTAAAATCATACTGTGTAAGATTAACCACTATCTGGTTCACATAACTATAGTCATCATTATTGTCCATTGTTGTACCCGGCAAAACTTGATCTGTAGGGCCTACCAACTGGCCCAAAACTGCTGTTCCATGCTTTCGTTTCTGATATTTACGGCCTCCCCTCCTAAAGGGGTTCTAGTTTTTTTATGAACCGGTGACACTGATACCACCAAATCACCTGTGTGATATGTGTTGCTTGAGGTGAAGTGTGGGTTTTAACCTTCTCCTCTTCACTGTCTAGCACAATCTTGGGTGGAGAGAGCTTTGCTTCCAGTTTGGCTATGTAAGTCCATCTCACACAGGTTGTAGTGTTGGGTTTTTGCTGCTTTTGCTGTTGGGTGGTAAGAGGAGAGGGTTGTCTGTGTACATGAGGCAATTGCTGCATTTCTCCAGTATGCCCAGATTCACCATGTGGACAGGAGAAATCACCGTAAGCTGACCCTTGGACATGCCTGCTTTGGTGCTTTTTTTGTAAAGTACAAGAGCTGTTTTCCCTTACCTTAGCAAGGTTTCTTTATAATTATAGGCTGTTTAGTGCCTACAATTAATTTCTCCTTATTAACAAGGAGAGTTGAGTGCTTTTATCAGTTTAAGGCTTTCTAGTGCTTTCCAGCAGGTTTTAGAGCAAGTGCTAGTCACGGGGATGCTTAAAGGTAAGATAGAAAAAAATGGTTTATCCCAAACACAGCAGTGTGCACTAGAGGAGTTAGATGTGAAAGTAGGTAACTTAAGTTTTACCTGTCTAAAAGGTTTTCAGCAAAATAGTGAGAGCATCCATCCTATTCCATTCCAGCTAAAACCATACACTCACAAGCCATTTAAATATAAAGGGAAGCTTGCATTTGCCACCTCAGTGCAACATGTCTTTTAGAACTGTTTTCAGTAAGCTTTTTCAGGTGAAAAGTCTCATCTTTACAACAGCAACCAGCCTTAACCAGAAAGAAATCTGGCTTGCACTGTCACTTACAGCCCAGCACATGCTAATTATTGCAGATAGAAGGCAACTACCACCTATGATGTATTCTTTATATTAGGTTTATGGAACCACACATTCCATATGAGGTACACAGAACACTTAATGAAGACTTTTTTCTCCCTAGCCAAATGTACTTTTTTTTCTTCTGAGATGAATATATTACCTGAACAGATTACCTGAAATTGGGTAAACCGATTATATGTGTTCCAGATAAGGCATGTCTGCAAAATAACTTGACTAAATTGACCATTTGGGCACAGGAGAATAATATGCTGATAAATACATCAAAAACTAAGCATATGAGATTTGGGAGACATAAATTGAAAGGTGAATATTTAATACAGCACATGGTGATTGAAACAACAGACTCATTTAAGGACATGGGTATATGAGTGGAGCCAGCTTTGGGTTTTTCTAATCATATCTACCAATTGGTTAATTATAGTTATAGAACTATAGGTTGTATAAAAAGATTAATAAAGTCTAGGAAATCAGAAATGATGAAGTCATTGTTTATTAATTACATTAGACCCAAACCCGAGTATGGAATAACAATATGGAAACCTTATAGAAAACAAGTACAATTAATTTCTCCTTATTAACAAGGAGAGTTGAGTGCTTTTATCAGTTTAAGGCTTTCTAGTGCTTTCCAGCAAGTTTCACACTTCATGTCATTCAGAAAATGCATGTTAATGCAAAAACTGCTCGACAGAGGCACAGCAAAATAATGGGTATAGTTCCCCATACTAAAGGGGTGGCGTAAGCCACAAAACGATGGGCTAGGCTTGTAAATGCCCTCGGGCAGATAGCCTAGTATGAACCTATGAACCTATGAGTAAGCAGGAAAGAATACAATGGAAATATACTAAGGGCATCCATGGATGTGTAAATTTAAACTATTATGGAAGACTAAAATATCTGAACTTGCACAGTGTCTCTTATACATATCTAAGAGCAGATCTTATTTAGGAATATGGGGAATTTAGAGACAACTACCTCTGGGAATGTTTGGGGTTATCAAAAAGTACTAGAGAATCTTTAGACAACCTATGTCGAAGATTCTATAGGTATGACAAGTGTACTAATGGTTCTCTAAGACAGCAAACTGATGCATGGAACAGACTACCAAATTACATTAAAGCAAGAACTGGTTTAGATATTTTTAATAACCACCTGGGCGCTTATTATGGGTATTAGTGGTTTGGTATATTGGCAAGCTAAAAGGGCATTAATGCCCATGCTTGAAATATGTATATACATGTATGTATGAACACTAGTATGACCATATTATTTGGAAATATATATTTAAGAATGTTACTTAAAGAAAGTCATTTGCTTGAATTCGGCTTGTGATTGTTTTAGTGATTCTGTTTTTATGCCTAAGGAATACAGTACTAATGCTACATAACTACATTTTTAATTGCAACCTACCTGCCTAGAACTCTAGCCTGGAATTATATACAGTTATAGACTTTGATTTTGCATCTTTAGGATACAGTTATGTGCCCTGCTTCTGCTGGTTTTCTATTTTGGTAAACTTAGTTTTATTATTTACAAACAGTAAAAGAAGAAAAAAGAGTAACTATGAACAATAATTTCATGTTTAACACCATTCACTCCAGGATGGGCAATAGTAATTGTCCATTTGGCAAATGTTTATTTATTTATTTATTTTTATTTTACATTTGTTAACCGGGCTAGTCTAGCTGGATACATATCCGTTTTCAGTAGAGGCCCGAGGAGAAAAGCTCCAAACAAACAAAATAGTCAGTACATGTTCAAATAGATACAAAATAGTGTTACAAAAAAAAGAGAGTACAAATAACATTTACAAGATGAAAAAATGACATAGAAGTTATATAGGAGAAAGATCATGCTGTTGGTTATACATAGGATTAATTTCACATAGGAATGTAAAATAGACTGGATCAGGTATAATCCTCATTGATATTAGGAATGAGTGATTTTAGAGATCTGGATAAGAGAAATGGGCTAGGAGGAAGTGGGACTAGTAGGGTATGAGATATGTAGTTAGTCAGGTGCACGACAAGGGCATAACCATTGTGTTGTGAGATATTCTTTAAGGTTGTTTTGAATTGAGTGCGTGAGGTTGCAAGTCTTAGGTAGTTTGGCAAGGAGTTCCACGGCTTGCCAATGGAGTTAGCGTGAGGGCATCCCACCTGAGTTCTTAGCTTTAATGGTTAGGATCAGGGTACTGTTAGATGATCAAGACTATTGAGATTAGAGTCGGAGTCAGAATGCTGCATAGTGAGGGAGTTTTCAGGATGGTTGATTATTTTGTAAGCTTCGGTGAGTTGGTTAAGTTTGAGGAGATTAGGCAGTTCTAGCCAGCCAAGGTTCCTCAAGTTAAGACAATGGTGGGTTCGATAAGGGGAACCTGTTATAAATCTAGCAATGTGGTTGTAGGCAAGAGAGAGCATGTTAAGTTCACGTTTATTGAGGAAAGAGAGGACCGGGGAAGCGTAGAGGAGGGAAGAGAGGAGATGGGTACGGGCAATGGTTAATTTGGTAGAAGGAGTTAAGAAGTTTTTAATTCTGTACATAGATCCTAGTTTTTTGTTAACAGACTTTATGGTTTGAGTAATGTGTATGTCGAATTTGAGCTTATGATCAATGGTAACTCCAAGTAGTTTGGTACTGGTGACAGGGGTTATGAGGGTCCCATTGTTGGATTTAACATGGAAGGTTATATTGTTAGTGTTTGGGAGTTCTTTGCCATGGGATGAGAAAACGTTGGGGAAGAATAGTAATAATTTCGTTTTAGTTGGGTTAAGTAGGAGTTTCAAGTCGGTGAACCATTTTTCAACTAGAGAAAAACAATGTTGAGTGATGGTTTGGAGATTCAAGATGGAGACGTCTGAGCAGATTAGGGTGGAGTCGTCGTCATATTGTATGCAGGTGGATTTAGGGATGACTGATTGAAGGTCATTTATGAAGATGGAAAACAGAAGTGGACCCAGTATGGAGCCCTGAGGAACACCTATGGTATTTGGGAGTAGTCCTGATATACAGTTTTGCCACAGGACAGCTTGTTGCCTACCCGTGAGGTAGGCCTTAAACCAGTTTAGTGCTGGTGTGTCCAGATGCAGGGTTTCAAGGGTGTTAAGAAGGAGCTGATGATTGACCATATCGAAAGCTTTTGATAGGTCCAAAAAGAGGGCAGAGGATATAAGTTTGTTGTTGCGATTGTTATTTATGGAGTCAACAAAGGAAAGGAGGGCGGTAGTTGTACTATGGTGGGGGCGAAAGCCGTGCTGGGAGTTGGACAAGAGATGATTAAAGGTTAGGTAGTGAATAAATGTTGATTGGGTTGGAGGTTCTGTTTTCTTTTTGATGGTAGGTTCTGTTTGAAGTAGTCGCTGAAGTTTTAGGTCCCGATGAGCGATTTTGGGTCTTGGTGGCCTCGGAGTGTTAGATGCGGAGGGGCTTCCTGGAACACAAGGGAGAGAGATAGGAATATTAAGGTGGAAATTGGTAAAGGCAAAATAAGACAACTTTTAGTGCTAAGCTTCATACAGTCTAGAGACAGTGATAGAAACAATAATATACAGTGCAATTAACAGACAGCATCACATCAATAGCATTTTCTGAGACCTTTTCAAGTATCACTTTTGTAAGGTTTAGACTTGAGTCACTAGGCAAGTTTCACCAAGTACAGCACTAAGCAACAAGTAATAGTTAGTTCTGAGCAAGGTACAGCACAGTGAATGGCATTAGTTTAGTTTGAGAGTCGCCAACTTGGGGCATACACCGCCAGAAAAATCACAGGGTCTTAGAGGGAACAGTAGTTAATGGAACTCAGTACAGAGGAGTTCAACTACAGTTCTTTTCAAAGCTACAGGTAAGGAGACAGATTTGGAGGCGCTTTGAGACTAGAACGCTTAACTTCTGAATTTATAAGATAGAAGCAATTTGCGTTTACCCTGTGGTTTTAAATGTTGATTGGGTTGGAGGTTCTGTTTTCTTTTTGATGGTAGGTTCTGTTTGAAGTAGTCGCTGAAGTTTTAGGTCCCGATGAGCGCGATTTTGGGTCTTGGTGGCCTCGGAGTGTTAGGTACGGGAGGGGGGCTTCCCTGTGGTTTTAAATGTTGATTGGGTTGGAGGTTTTGTTTTCTTTTGATGGTAGGTTCTGTTTGAGGTAGTCGCTGAAGTTTTAGGTCCCGATGAGCGCGATTTTGGGTCTTGGTGGCCTCAGAGTGTTGGGCTTCCCTGTGGTTTTAAATGTTGATTGGGTTGGAGGTTCTGTTTTCTTTTTGATGGTAGGTTCTGTTTGAAGTAGTCGCTGAAGTTTTAGGTCCTGATGAGCGCGATTTTGGGTCTTGGTGGCCTCGGAGTGTTAGGTACGGGAGGGGGTTCATAGGTTCATAGATTAGTACTAGGCTAACTGCCCTTGCGAGACATTTTAAGCCTAGCCAATTATCCCTTGTGAGACTCAAACCCTGTACCTTGTGGTTGTAAGGCAAACACCTTAACCATTAGGCCACCCTCCCAAACCCATAACCCTGGGGATACGACCAGGTGAGTGAGCAGACAAAACCAAATGCAGTTCGGTACATTTAATCAAATTCCACACTATTGTTATTTTTTCACATCCTGATAATTCCAAGATTTTTATTTTGCTAATTATCACAGTCATTCCAGAAGTGATGGCTTTAAAAAAAGCTGATGTTTAGAGGTCAGAAATGTTGACCCATGGTATGCTACCAATTTTCTAAATTCTACAGCAACAGTCATAATACGTTTTTATTATCTTTAGAGCATCTAAGTCGATTGGTAATTCATTGCCTACATACAGAGGGCAGGCATAATTAATGCTTATGCACTTTTTTGTATTTCTGCACACACAGATGTCAGTCTGCAGGCAACAGTAGGCCTGTGAGTCTGCTGAATGCATCTGATTGTACAATTAGCCCCTTAACTTGCAGCTTCTTCTCCATTAATGCTGCTCACTCTCTTACCATCTGTTTTCAGTAACATAATACTCCATTTTCTTATAACGCTTTTTGTGACGAATGCCTTCATAATCTTATCACCACACCTTACTTCTTTATTCTTTCTGGAACTATGCCCTCACACTTCTTTGTCTGTGCTTATTTGAAAATTCTCTGTATTCTGGACTGATTTATGCATTTTGCATACTTACAGGTCTCGATTATATCTTGTTCTCTGTTAAAACACATCTTTGTCTCTTCCAAAGTATCTGTACAATGCTTACTGTAAAGCATTTGGCTTATCTTTGTCATTCTATGTCTGCTCTAGAAAAGATAACTAAGACAATATTCTTCATTTAAGTAAACAAGTAAGAACTACAAATAGTACTCCAGGTATGCATGTTTCCCTTTATAAGTACCCATAAGTTATTTTATTCAAGAATGTTGACTAGTGAGTTCAATTAAATAGGCTAATACACAGCTGACATATAGTTACTCTCAGTGGTTTGAGTGTGGGTTATATTTAGCAGTGGGACTGTAGGAGAGAAGCACAGCATTTCATAACAATGAAAATGAGACCCTCCCATGATACATTCATTGTGTGCTCAAATTACCATATTATAGCAAATTCAAATGATCCCTTCTGAACGGCAGTCTAACATTTTCCCTTTATATCCCACCAACTATCTCAGGCCCAACCTTTATGGCATGTGTTATTTTAGAATTTATAATTCCCTCTGGTAGCCTGTTCCATCTACCAACTTCTTTTTCTGAGAAAAAGAATACTTCCTAATATCTAGCCTCTTTAGATACATTTGTGGGCTTAGCCTACCACCCCCATTGTCCCTCCTATCTTAGTAGTATCCACAAACAGGTTATTTTTGTTCCCAGTCCACCTTGTGATATCTGAAACAAGCAAACAGAACAGCAAGGGGCCCAGAAAGGAGTCCTGCTGGACCCCACTCATCAGCGTTCTGTTTTTACAGTATTCACCTAACCTGTACCTCTCAACCTGCTAGAGCAAAAATCAGGGACAAAAGCAAAAATAATGGAGGGATAACTGTCCAGAAATTATGGACAAATTTTAAATTTTGCTCTTAGCAACTTACAAAGTTACTAGAATAACAGTTTTTGCATTAACATGCATTTTCTGAATGACATGAAGTGTGAAACTTGGCTCCCTATTGAAATGTTGGAACTCAAAATACCAAGAGCTGAAAAGTCGGAAAAAAAAAGACCAAAAAACCCAGGAAAAGAGTTCATCTTGATGATCGTTCTTATGCTTTAAACGTCTTTGGAACCCCCCCCCCAAAACTTATATTTACCACCTCTGAAATCACCAAACTTCAGAGAAACTGGAATATTCTGAGAAATGGCCATCTTCGACTTAGTATACATAAGTCCATTCTTTCAGCCATTCAGTCACCGTGTTTCGAGATTTGCTTTAATGGGTCCTGACATTTGAAATAGTTACAGTGAAAACTCAAATGTCTGTCATTATTTAGTAACTGCAGTCCTCAAAAATTTGTGTGAAAACCACATATTTTATGAGGGGCATACCAAAAATATGAGGTCAATATCTGGACATACAGCAAGTGTTGAGAGGAGAGGTATGAATTATTTTCTTCTTCAAACTACAACTTTCCACCCATTTTGTTAAGTCTTCTTATTCCAGGTTCATTCAGCTTGTCTCTCAGTCTCCTGTGTGGACCTTTACTGCTAAACTACAATAATTACCTTAGAAGTGCATGTGTTAACATAAACAGCATACACTGCCTACCCTACAGAATGAAAAGTCATAAAAGGGTGACATTAAAACAAGTCTTGCAATAGCACAGACACCATTAGGTTAGTTGTTTGGTCCTTTTCCTTAACTTAAATTCCAACTGAATGTCTCATATAAAGTAAATAACAAGTAGTAATATCTATTTTAATGTGCAAAAAGTAATTTTAAAACCATTTGTTTACTTTGACCAGACTATTTTAGTTAAAGATTAGAATGTAACTGTATTACCTGCTGTTAGCAGCTTTGATGCCTCAATAAAAAATGAATGTGTGTAAGAGACTTGGAAACACTCATTAGGTAATAAGAGGCACTGATGAGACACGACATGCATGACTATCACAGCAGACTGAACTATAGAGCTGATATCATCTTTTATTGTGTAACATTTAGCAACAATCACAAATAAGTACTAACAGATGCCCAAAGAGCCTACAGCATTTCTAATAAGAAAAGTTACTTATAGTAATAATAATAATTATAAAAAGTCAGTATGAATTAGTATTCAGTTTTACAATGAAGCACGTGTCAGTATATCCTATAATATCTTCTTATTTTTAGCAACAATGCACACTCATCAGTAAGCATTTGATCCACGTGCTCCTGGCCCTCTATTTTTTGTTCCCAGTGCATTATGTAACAAGGGCCTTCTAGATATAGTCTTTTTTCTAATAGCAGCTATCATAAGAAAGACATTTTAGTCTGTAAGCCATGACTGTATTTTGCTGTTCATATAAATAAATGGATAAAGCGGTCAAAAACAGATGACCAAATTACTGCTAGCTAAAAACCAAACAAGTAATATTTTTGTTGTTGTTGTGCATCCTGTTTTTCCTCTGTTCGTGATTATAAGGTCCAAAAGGGTAGGTGCAAAGTGGAGAGTTGCCAGAGCTTGGAACCCACTTCTGTGAGTAATGCTTCTCCCCAAATCCATGAACCCCCATGAAGACAGAGGCAGACTCATCTGCTCATCTCCACTCCCCACCAAGAATAGAAAGTGGAGTGCACATCTCTGGGAACAGACCTCCAGCTCTTTCTCCTGCAAGAATCAAGCAGGCTCATTCTTATTTTTTTTCCCTCTAGTCCTCTTCTGACCATCAACCTTTATCTCCTGGTCATGCAAATGACCCATTCATTCCTTATAGACTTACTTATTTATCTTTGTTTACCGGGAAAGTCTGACTGGGCAGTACCCATTTTCAGTGGAGGCCTGGGGAGAAAAGCTCCATTTGCTTACATTGAATTATACTTAGTTCCAGTTAAACACAGAACAGTTATATTTTTTATTTACATTTATAAACAAACAGTAGTTACACATACAGTACTTACATTTATACATTCTAAGATTTTACAGAGGTAGAAATTACTAAAGAGAAAGGCCATGTGCAACTTCATGGATTGTACAGGCAGCGGTTATGTATAAAACTTGTTTTGCATTTCAGTGAGAGGTTGAGTGTATTCTGTTTAAGGAGACAATTTGGAGAGTATTATATGGTAAGCACAAAGTCTTAACCTGGTGACTGGCATGTGCAGGACCATGATTGCTTAAGATGTTGTTTAAGCATTGGTTTAAAATTATTGATTTTGTCAGAAGTTGTATTTGTGTGGGGATAGTATTCCAGGGTTGAGAGATGTATTGGGAGTACAGCAAGTCTCCTACAATGTTATTTGACTTATTTGTGAGTAGTAAGAATGTGTTACTAGAACAGAGCTCCTATCTGAACAGTAGGGTAGTAATATGTTTTTAATACGTTTTTAGTGCAGGGCATTTCTCTGGATGAGAACAGCTACAGTTATTTCCCTCTACAAGGGTGGCCTAGCAACAGACCTAGAGAATTAAATACCCATAGGCCTGACAGGCCTCATCTGTAGAACTGTGGAACATATCATTTTGGACCTCATAAATAAAGACATAGGTGACCTCCAAACCCTGGACCCTACCCAATTCAGCTTCATGAAGGGTGGATCCTGCCTGATAAATCTGGTGGATTTCTTTGAAAGTGTGCCCAAGGCCATTGATGAGGGCAAATCTGTGCACACAGCATACCTCGACTTGACAGAGGCTTTTGACACAATCCCACATTCAGGCATTGCAGATAAACTTAGCAAACTTAATGTAACCCCCCTTCATTGTAAGATGGATTGCCAACTGGCTCACAAACCAGACACACACTGTCAAAGTGGCTGACTCCACATCAACCAGCAGACCTGTTACCAGTGGGGTGCCACAGGGGTCAATGCTGGGCCCCCTACTGTTTGGTATATACTTCTCAGAAGTTCAGGTCAAAACTAAAGGGCTGTGGCTGACCAAGTTGGCAGACAACTGCAAACTAGGTGCAATCATTGAATCCCCAAATTATGTCAGTATACTCCTAGATGGTCTCACACAGACCAGCGACTGTTTTTTTAGTCACAGTCTCAACCTGAATGCAAAGAAATGCATCATCAATCCCTTCAGCACAAACAATGTCCCTTCATACTATCAAATCAATAACAATACCCTAAGTACCCATGAAGTGGTAATGGACCTGGGATCACAAGTTGACCATGTCCTTAACTTCGACCACCCCTCGCTGGTTAGATCAGACCACAGATTAATCACTCTGAATATTCATATTCCGCCCCCAACCCCAATCAAGGAAACCACTGTGAAAAACTTTTCAAAAGCAAACTTCACATTGGTTAAGACCGAGGTGGAAAGGTTCACAGCCCCCACGCCAATGGACAATGCTGTCCAAGCTGCTGAAACCTATACAAAGGCACTCTATGATCATCTGCAGGAATGCATGGATCATGCTATCCCAAGTAAAACCAAGACTCACACCTCCAAGAAAAGGAAACCAGTCTAGTGGACGGTGGACCCCTGCCATAAACAGGCTCTACAATAGAAGGAGGAAACTAGTACAGATAAGAGTAAAATCCCTAGAAGGAAAGACATCCCTGATCAGTATCAGCAAGAAACTACGATCCCTCATTAAATCATCCAAGGCTAGCTTCGAAAGAAAAATTGCCAAGGACTCCAAAGATAACCACAAAGCGTTCTTTAGCTATGTCAAGAACCTAAGTGGAAACTCGCACATCTGCTCTGAGTTACTGCAGAATGGCACAAAATACACTGAACCAACTGATATTGCCAACTTTATGGCAGACAGGTTCAGTGCAAACTTCACATCCCTCTCACCCCCCTAAAGGGCCCATAACCATACCAGAAGAATGTAAGGCCCCGGCAATCACCAACACACAGGTTGAAACAGCCCTATCCAAAGCCAAATACACAGCTTCAATGGGACCGGATGGTGTCCCAGGCTGTCTTACATGAACCCCAAAATGAACTAACCCCTCACCTAAACACACTGTTCAAACTCAGCCTCTCTACATGTTACGTACGCACAGAGTGGCGCACAGCAACAGTTATCCCTCTCCACAAAGGCGGTGCATTTGCAAACGCGTTGCAGTCTTGTATTTGACTTACGCATAGCTCTCAACTGTTCATCTCCAAAACGAGGCACCCTTTCACTCATGTCAAGCAAATGGGCAAAATAAGTTATCCTGATGAATTAATATGTTTCAGTACTATTTACCATGGATACCAGTTAAAAATCTCTAGCAATGAATGTGTGGCAGACCGTTTCAATGTGGAATGTTGGAGATCACGGTCGCTTTTAAGACCTAGAATGAAGAGCGCTCTTCGTAATGAGGTACACTTGAGAGGCAGGTGGAGGGATGGATACAGAATTCCCTTTATGGTAGTAGAAGAGTGACAAGGTGTGTGCCTTAAAAAAATACACGTGGTGAGCTAGAACTAGAGTTCGACATATGGAAGTTAATTAGGCATTTGTACCCGCCCTGACATTAATTTCCCATTTAAAAGGCAACGCTCTGTGAGTGGGCGGTAACAAAATGAGGCTTTTGTTGTCGCACGTAGTATGCATGGGAGGGGAATTGTTACTCTGCGTTCCTCATTGCCTGTGTTTCCTTGACAGGCATGTTATCCTTCATTATGATTTTAAAAAGTATTGCACATTGAAATGGTGCGTCACATATTTACTGTTATGATTTTTAGCGAATATTCATGGATAATACTACTAAGTCATGTTTATCCATCAAAATAATTTTCTGTAAATATGAAGAAGCAGCTATCAACATTAACATGAGCTTGCTAGTTAAAATTAATACGTGTTCCGCAGTTTGGACGTTATCTTAATTTCTTATTTTATGCTGCCTTATGTTCTTTATTCAAAGTTTCCTTAACGTGAAACGTTAGTTACGAAAACAGGCAGGAGTGAAAGTGCGACTAAGTGTTCGCCCTTTGCTATTTCAGGATTATGACAACACTGTCACATTGCTGCTGGACCAGTCTTTACGCGTTTTCCACACGTCAAACTTCAAAGTCATAACAAGTCATCGTTTTACGTACAGCGCGATGGCGTAGGGTTCGTAAATGTTTTTGTTCGGTTGCGTGGCCGTGGCGGGAAGGTTCATTAGGAAGTTAGTACAAATATAGATATGGATGTGGAGATGAAAAATGATGCTCAGGAATCTGAGAAAGGTACTGGAGATACTGGCAAAGGGGGCAGGAAAGAGGCTTCAAATGTTCCGAACTTATCTGTTGAGAGCAAAGGAACTGCAAGCACTTATGAGCTGCCTTGGTGAGTGGACTGATGGAAGAACCTAACAAGAGACCCCTTCTCACTTTCTTTCTACTTGCAAACGTTTTCGCAACTGTCTGCTGACCTACGTAGTAGATAATGCATAACTGTTCTAACACAAATCCTCAGAATCGGATTCCTCACCTACTCAAAGGGAGTCTCACTCAGATGATAGTTGACATACTTTCTCGTCAGTTCCCTTCATTCTTTCCTTCCTAATCTCCCCCTTCACCTGTTTATCTTTCTGTTGCTTTTTGTTATGTATGTGTATTTGATTTAGAAAATTTGATTACAGCAAATATGTACATCTCTGTAACTGAGCAGTTTCCAGTATTCGTATGTTATATAAGCTAATGCGCATGTATGTGCAAAGATTTCTATGTTCATGTACTTTGTGTTTAAAACCATGTTGATGAACAATTTTATGTTACTGTTCATGTAACTCTGGCTGAGTCTGCAGTTGGTCATTTGTGATCAATGCACTTCCCCTCGTAAACAAAATTCATACGTAAATATAGCTGCTGCAACAACCTCTTGCGTTTGGCAACAGCTTCTTGTTTGTATTTAGTGTAAATGATTCAGCTTGTGATTTTAGTTCATAAGTTTATACAAGGCTAATGACCACGAGGGTCTTTATAATAATAGCTGTGCAACCCAACCCAGTTTTGTCCCCGAGTACCCTGGGTGACTATATAGTGGGAATTGGTAGTAAGAAAGTAGTTTAAGGGTTATGAGGTGGGGGGATGTTATGTTAGTTTGGGATTAATTTGCTTATATCGACCTCTGTCCATCATGGGTATTGCCAGCGAAGGGGTAAATCTGCGATCTCCCATTCATTGATCAAGGTTTTGTCCAAACAGGATCAGAAGAACTGTTTCACATGGAAGGGGAGCTTAAGCGATACTGCGGGGTGGAGTCCGTGGTGCATATTTTGTTTACTTTGCAGGCAAAGTTCAGGTCCTTGGATCTAGTGTTGCTCGTGCTGTTTGCAGTTTGAGACAGGACTAGTATGTGTTCACTTGGGATGATATGATTGGCAAGCCTACTTGCTTTGCAAGGGATTGCTTGTACTTTTCTTGTAATGGTATTCAGATGCTGGCCAAAGTATTTGCTGCAGGCACAGTACCTTCTTTAGACAAAGTTCATATTAACAGACATCCCAGCATAGCTAAAAATACTAGGAACTCCAACTAGAACACCTCCATGTCTGTGTGGTAAATCAGACTTGATTTCACTGTAAAGGTAACACCACTTTATACCAGGGTTCAGTGCCTGTCATTCTTTTGAACCTATGGCAAACTGCAAGAGTGTCAATATTTGTCAGAGACCCTATCATCTCCTGACTGTTCCTGAAAGCAACAAACTAAGCTTTCAAGACCCCAAATAAGCTCAATTACCACTTTGTAGCATTTTATAGACCAACCTCCTTGTCTTCTGATTATCATGAACGTTTTCTAAGTGTGTTAGCTGAATAAGCCGTAAGCAAACATATTTATGTTGGGAGATTCTAGTTATCTAACTATTAATTGGAGTACTTGTATACTATTAATTTTGGAGGTATGCAATGATTCCTTGACCTAATAAATTCTAACTACTTTGAACAAAATATTTAATTTGCCTACTAGGGGTTTTAACCTAGCCTAGATTTTTCTCCTCACTAACATCTCCACCTCCTGCTCCATTCTTTTGTATCTGCTTCCATGGTCAAATATAATTATAGTTCTGTGATCTTCTGTATTAGTATTTCATACTGTAGTACTGCTGCAGCAAGCATATTAGAATTCAAAGATTTTTAAAACGGTAAAACTATATGAATAGTTGTCAGAATGTTGCTGTAATATTTCTAGTATTTGTACAGCCCTCTTTGGCTATTTGTGTGTCAAAAGTGTATTCACAACTACTGAAGAGCAAAATCCAAGCAGTATAAACTGTCTTGATGGTTTACCCATCAAACTCTGTTACAGCGAAAGAAAACTATTTTTAAATGTGTATATACCCATAACAAATAATCAGTAAAGAATTGAAAACAATGCCATCAGGAAAGTCCCAAGCTAAACTTGAATTGAAAATAGCATCTGAAAGTAAAAATGATTGCAAATCCTCCTCCAACTGTATTAGAAAGCTAAGAGATGGCAAACAACAATATTCTAAGCTAGTTTTTTGAAGTTCACAAATCTGGAGTATCCGTCCCCTCTTGTGATTGCTGTAGAGCATGTCTTAATTGGCTTTTCCAAGGCCAGATATATTACATCCACTGTCCCTGGCAATGTACCCTATTTGCCTAGTAAATAGTGGCAAACACCCCCCTGTCTGTCCATTCAGACAGTGTTCTTAAAGCTTGAAAAATGGCATTTGTGAGGGCCTTACACAAGGGAAGCTGTACCTCAGACTCTGGTAACTGTAGACCCATGAGATTAAGAGGCCTAATAGGGAAGGCTGTGGAAAACATGTCACAACTTAAATACTGCACATTAAAAACCGTATTGCCCTGGACCTATACTAATTTGGCTTTGGCAAGGGTAAGTCATGAATGCTAACTTTAGTTAACCTTTTCTAAAAGGTTATGGAAGCTATGGATGGAGGCTACACAGTTCACACAGCTAAGCTAGATCTGGTCAAAGTCTTTGATACTGATACTAACCCTCATTCAGGTATTCTAAATAAATTGAAATATTTAAATCTTCTAGTTTACATTGTGAAGTGGATAACAAACTGGCTGTCTGAACATGAAGTTAAAGTAATGAGTCACTTTAAAAAAGCAAAAAGGTGACTAGTGGGCTACCACAGGTTACTATGCTGGGGCCACTGTTGATCTGATTTCTAATTACAAACTAAGTTTTCTGATGACTATGCACTGGGTGTTTCTAGTTTGTTTAATTTCTGATACTGCAACGCTATAGAAAGTAGACCATGTGAATCATACTGCAATGATAAGTAACTCCTTGAATGAAACAAGTGCAGTGTTGTCACATTTGGCAAATATTTTTTCTGGTACCTGCAGTGTAGACGGTACTCCATGTCCAGACTGAGTCAGTCATCAGAGATGACTTTGTAAACAACTCCCTAGCCTTTGACAACCATTTCATAAAAGTGGTAAGGAAATCTTCTTTCTGACCCAGATGATATCCATATGCATTTGATCTAGTCAAAAGAAGTCCTTATTCCTCTGTACTCGGCCCTCATCAATCATTTCTAGTATTGTCAAATGACTAGAAAGACCCCAGTGTTTCTTGACAAAAATAAAAGCACACACATGCTGGTTTGAAGACCTCTACTAAGACATGTTTGAGACTTATCTCTTCACTCTGTATCTTATGGATGTCTATGTGGTGACCTATGTCTGTTTTTTGTGTTACAAGGGATCTTGCCGTCCTCCATCTCCTTCACTTTCACAAAGAGAATGCTTCACAAGCACTCGTACAAAAGATCTTTGTCTCCATCAATAAATAGAAACCACTGGTGAGATAGTCATGTCCCAATGCTTATCACATCTGTTTTCATAATTGTGTACATTATACCCTTACTACCTTTAAAAAGAATCTTTACAAATGGCTGAGTACTGCTGCTCAAACCTGATTTCCCCTCATGTTAGCTGTAAAGTCCTTGGAGTGATTCTGCATTTTTCTGCATGATGCTGTGAATTATATAGAATAAAAAAAATACCTCTAATAGTGACTGAGAGCGCTCTCTTGCAGGAACAAAAATACATCAAATTATTGATATACGTAGGTATTTAAAAAAATGTCGGGTAAGAAGTTTGAAGAAATTGGCGAACTGCAAGTGTGACACTTCTTTTGGGTAGTAACCCTAATATGACCAAATGTTTACAGAAGTGAAGTAAAACTGGATTTGATGGGAGAATTGTGATTTTACAATGTAGTGTACTTTACAAAAATTGTGTGTAGTAGAGCAAGTGTAAGAACCTTTCATGCTCTGCTGACAGGCATATAGTATGAATAATGTGGACTTTCCCTGGGCTACATGTACATACCAGACTTGATGAATGTGCTTTTTTTGTTGAAACACTTGCACAGTTCCAAGGTGATCCTTTTGTTTGTAATTGCACCAGAGCAAAGCGTTACCATCACATGTGCTTAGTTTGTTATTGAAGTGTGTGTGTATGCAGGCATGTTATGTATGTATGTATGTATACATGCAGCCAACAGGCAGTGCGAACAGTGGCTCTAGGTGATGGTCACTGTTGATGTGACATTATATAGCATCATCTACCCCCATTTTTCATACAGAGGTTTGGATGCTGCATTAGCGTTCGCCACCTCTCTCGATTTCAGTTTTACTCTCCTATTTTTTACTGTCATGCCTGACTGTCGCAGATCTGTCACACGATCCATCCATCTTTTTTTGCTGGATTTCCTTGTTTCCTTATGGCTGCTCTTCCTGTCTATTCCGTATCATCTTCGGCTTTCCTGCACATCAGCTTGAACCACCATAATCTCTTCTTTCATCTTTGCAATTGGAGCTATTTGGGCTTCTGCACTGATGTCCTCATTTCTTTGTGTATTCCACAGTGTGCATCCTGTTGGCCATCTCAGGCATGTTATGTCTATCACCTCTAGCTTTCTCAATTGCTTTGCCTTCTCTGCCCATATTTCTGTAGCATACCGTCATACAGTAGCATTGGTCACACCACCATTCTGTACATCTTACTATTCAGCTTTATTGGCATTCTTTTATGACAGTTTGATGTATCTGTACTTTGTTTCATCCATTGTGCCTTCAGTTTTGCACTCCATTCCCCTATCGATTACTGAAGTTCTTACTCAGGGTTTGCATATAATGCCGTATTGTCTGCATACACCTTTGACCTTTCTCCTCCTATCTATTTGTTAATGTAGTCCATCACCATTATGATCAGCAGTGAGTGCAGAGATCAACCCTGATATGTACCCACTCCAACTGGGAACCTCACTGAGAGTCTGAACACTGTTTGTTTGTACTTGTTTTGTTGGGTCCTTGCAGTAATTCTATAAATGTTTCCGGGACATTGAATCATTACAGTACTGCCCAAATCAGCTTTGTTGAGCCTTTGTTATATGCTTTCTCCAAGTCTAGGAATGCCCAGTTCGACTCTCTCTTCATCCATCTTTAACTTGTTCTGTAATATATATCACACTGCAGACATCAAAATGGTTATGCCGCCTCCTGATCTGAATCCAAACTGGACATCTCCCATCTTATTTTCTACTGCTCTGTGTATTTGCTGATCAGTCATCCTCTCCAGCACTTTCATGCAGTGTAACATGAGTTTGCTACTTCTGTACTGCCCACAGTTGTGAAATTCCCTGTGTTCTTGTACACTGGCACTAAAATATTTATTCTCCAGTCATCACCTTTCTCTCCATACTTCTTTGAGTACCTTCTGGAGCCATTCCTCCCCTAAACTTGCCCAACATCTTGATTATATCTGCTGTTACCTCCATTTCAGCCTGCTGCTTACCCCAACATCATTTTCCTTAGTGCTGTTCATTCTTCTTCTTGGGTGGGCTATTCCTTTTTATCGTAGGCTGAGTCTGTAGTAGTACAGCTTCTTGGAGGTTTTCTTCATTCAGAAGTTGGTGGAAGTAGACTGGTGGGCAGGTTGTTGATAACATCCCTTAGAAAGGATATCATACTATGTGTTTTCTTTATGCCTTTGCTTTGCAATCTAATAATTTCTTTATGCCAGTTGCTGAGTCACTTTCCAGAAGAAGCTGGTAGAGTGCTTCTGATGCCTTGTTCATTGTTATTGAGAATACTGTCTTAACCTTTGTTAGCCAACCAGTACTCCTTTTTAGCCTGCTCTGTCTTTTCTATCTTCCACTTTTTCCTGCACTCTTTATTTTGATAACTTCATGTACTTTTGCATTCCACTACCAGCTTTCCTTGTGTGTCTTAGTTCCACACCCGGCTTGGCCGCATATCTGTTCTATAGTCCTTACTTATGCAGTTTTGAGACGCTGACATTTTTTTTTCAACTCCACCCATTTCCTGTACTTCCTGAGGTGCTAGAGCCCTGAGTATTTCCTAGAACTCTGCTTTCACTCCATTTAACTTCAGGTATTTAACCTAGTTTCTGTTGACCTTAGAACCTTCTGTGACCATTGCTGGCAGCTGATTGTGGTCACCAGTGGTTTATACTAATCAGTACCTCTTGGACTATAATGAATATGGTATCTAGAGCTAGTTCATCTGGTTCATAGGTGTGTACTAGGCTAATGGCCCTGAGCTAGTTCATCTGGTTCATAGGTGTGTACTAGGCTAATGGCCCTGGAGCCGTTACAAGTCTAGCCCATAGGATTACCCACGAGTGATCCCTAGGGAGAATATGGTATCTAGAGCTAGTTCATCTGGTTCATAGGTGTGTACTAGGCTAATGGCCCTGGAGCCTTTACAAGTCTAGCCCATAGGATTACCCACGAGTGATCCCCAGGGTGAATTTTCTATTTCCCATTCACTCATCAAGATTTCTGTTGAAGAGGGCCAGTGAGGCGCTCCACATAACATGTATGGGAAGTCTATTCTGTAGCATGTGCAGTCTGTGGGTTATGAACCTGTCCCTCCAGCTTGTTCTGTTTGTAGTATTGAGGTTGAGGTCTCTGGAGCGTGTAGTGTGGAGAGATTGGGATTTCTTTAGATGTAGCATTTCTAACGGAGCTGGGTCAGGCATGGCTTTGCAAGTCAAGCAGAGATCACCTCTAAGTAGGCGATATGAGGAGAGAATAGTTAGAGTTATTTGAGTCTTTCCAAGTGTTTAAGGCCAAAGATCCACTTTGTGATGTATTTTTATGGCCTCTCCAGTTGTTATAGGTGTCTAGTGAGGTATATGCCAAATGGGGCATTGTCCTCTATGATTGGCCTACTGAGGGAAGAGTAGAGGGAGACAATAACCTCTTTCTTCCTGGATGCAAAATCCTTAGTAATGAGATGTGCCAGATAGGATTTTCTGACCACAGTGGCAATGTGGTGGTCAAAAGAGAGGTTGCTGTCAACCTGTGTTCCCAGATCTCTTATGACGCCTTCTGTGTTCAGTGGACTACCATCAGTGTGGTAATTCATGGGAACCGGGTTTTTCCCAAAGGGGATGACTACACATTTTT
>NC_056747.1:550409959-550480373 GCF_019279795.1 Protopterus annectens | reverse complement strand
ACCCCCCGGACTACCTGAAAAGAGACCTGGATGAGCTCTCTGATCACGTAGCCCAGGCCGGTATGACCCTGACTAGCATCCTGCCTTCACCAAGAATGATACCACGGTATAAAGAAAAAATTCTCGATTTCAACAATTGTCTAAGTTTCTGGTGAATTCAAAGGGGATCCAGTGTCTGTCTTCCTGGAATGACATGCTCAACAAGCCACGCTGCTTCGCTAGAGACGGATTGCACCTATCACCCTTAGGCTTTCGAATACTGGCCAAGGCTCTTGCCATCCCCATAGTGCTTTTTTTTAGGCAACGCTCAAAAGACAAACCCACCACCGTAAATAGCACAAGTAACAAAACACTGAGGCTAATGCTGCTCAGTGCCAGAAGTCTAAACCTTAAAATGCATGCACTCGAGGCACTCCTCAGTATGGAGAAAAAAATGCATGCACTCGAGGCACTCCTCAGTATGGAGAAAATCGATATATGTGCATTAACAGAAACCTGGTTTAAGGCTCTAGAGAGCACCCCAGCACTACAGGCTACAACTCATACCATACATTTCAGCCGCAGAACTCGAACCGAAATACAAAAGGTGGGGGCATATCCATATTCATCAAGGATACCCACACCTCCAGGTTAGTGGCACAACACGATGCTTCAGAGATCATTCACGTGCAGCTAACAAAGGGCAAAACTGCAATTCAAATTGTAGCTTATTACAGATCACCCACCATGTCCCAGGACCCCCATTCCGCCTTTCTGGAAACACTGGGAAACAAAGGTCCTACCAAACAGCCTAATATTGGGTGTTTTCAATTACCCAAACATTAACTGGGAGAACTACTCAAATCCTACCTCTCTTGCCCAATATTTCCTAGAATTTATAAACTCAAACGCCGTAGTTCAACTGGTCAGCACTCCCACCAAAGGTGACAACATATTGGACCTGGTCATCACCAACATGGGTGACCAGTGTTCCACACCGGAGGTCAACCCCTCGCTGGTTAGATCTGACCATAAACAAATAACTTTGGCTATCCACATTCTGCCCCCATCCCCGGACAAGGAAACCACAGTGAAAAACTTTTCAATTGCAAACTTCACGTTAGTTAAGACCGAGGTGGAAAGTTTCAAAGCCCCTATGTTGAAGGATAACTCTGTCCAAGCTGCAAAATCCTTTATTAATGCATTCTACGGGCACCTACAAGAATGCATGGATTGTGCCATCCCAAGCAAAACCAAGACTCACTCCTCTAAGAAAAGGAAACCATTCTGGTGGACTTTTGTCATAAACAAGCTATACAAAAGAAGGAGGAAACTAGTACAAAAAAAAAGAGTAAAATCCCAAGAAGGGAAGACATCCCTGATCAGTATCAACAAGAAACTACAGTCCCTCATAAAATCATCCAAGGCGAGCTTCGAAAGAAAAATTGTCAAGGACTCCAAAGATAACCACAAGGCATTCTTTAGCTATGTCAAGGTCTGCTCGGAGTTGGTACAAAATGGCACAAAATACACTGAACCGACTGATATCGCCAACATCCTGGCAGACGGGTTCAGAGCAAACTTCACCCCCCTCTCACCCCCAAAAGGGCCCATAACCATACCAGAAGAATAGAGAGTTCCTGAAATCAGACACTCTTGTTAAAACAGCCCTCTCCAAAGCCAAAAACACAGCATCAATGGGACCAGACGGTGTCCCAGGCTGCGTCCTACACTAGCTCAAAGACGAACTGACCCCTCACCTAAGCACATTGTTCAAACTCAGCCTCTCCACAGTCTACTTACCCATAGAGTGGCACACAGCAACGGTTATTCCGCTCCACAAAAGACCCAGGGAACTATCGCCCTATAAGCCTGACTAGCCTGGTCTGCAAGGCTATGGAGTGCATCATCATGGAACTCATTAACAGACATTGGGGAACCTCCAAACACTGGACCCTACCCAGGTCGGCTTTAAGGGCAGATCATGCCTCCTAAACCTGGTGGACTTCTTTGAGACAGTTACCATGGCTATAGACAAGGGAAAGGTGGTACACACAGCCTGCCTAAACCTCACAAAGGCCTTTGACACCATTCCTTATTCTGGTATTGTAGACAAGCTCACCAGCCTGAACATAAACCCCTACATTACAAGATGGGTTGCCAGCTGGCTCACAGACAAGAAACCACATGGTGAGAGTTGCGGAAGCTAGGTCCAACTCTAAACCGGTTACAAGTGGCATTCCCCAGGGCTCAGTCCTAGGACCCCCTCCTGTTTGGCATATACTTCTCAGAGGTACAGGCAAGCACAGGAGGATTATGGCTGACCAAGTTCGCAGACTACTGCAAACTAGGGGCTTTAACTGACTCTTCGGCTGATACAGACATCCTCCAAAAGTGTCTCACTGAGACGGATACCTGGTGTCAAAATCATGGCCTTCAGCTAAATGACAAAAAGTGCATAGTCATCCCCTTTGGAAAAAACAAAGGTACCCACAAACTACCACATAGGTGGTAGTCCCCTAAATACGGAAGACGTAATAAGGGATCTGGGGACCGAAGTAGATAGTAATCTCACCTTTGATAATCACATTGCCAAAGTGGTTAGAAAATCCTTCTACGTGGCCCACCTAATCACAAAAGGGTTCGTATCCAGATTGTGCCCCTCTACTCATCACTCATCAGACCCATCGTAGAGTACAATGCCCCATTTTGGATGTGCCTTACAAGACACCTGCAACAGTTGGAAAGACCACAGAAGTACCTCACCAAGAGGATCACTGGCCTCAAACAGATGCCGTATGCAGCTCGACTTAAGAAACTCCAGCTGTACTCTGTTGCATATCGCCTACTCAGTGGTGATCTCTGCCTGACATACAAGGCCATGTCCAACCCAGAATTGATGGACATTCTCCACCTAAAGAAAACCTTATCCCCTTGAGCCACACTCTCTAGGGATCTAAACCTCACCACAACAGTAATTTAGGATGTGCTGGAGGGATAGATTCCTGTCCCAGAGATTTACCATGCTTTGGAACAAGATTCCAGTCTACATTGGGCAGAGCTCCTCTCTAACACTCTTCAAAAGAAACCTTGACGAGTGGATAGGAAACAAAGTTTACCCCAGGGATCACTTCAGTGGCTCTGCTGGACAGAGGCACAGAGAACTAATCTAAGGGGATGGCGAAAGCGAACACATTCTGGCTAGGCTTATAAATGCCTTCAGGCAGCCTAGTACCTACCTATGAGTGTTTGACATGTTAAATGATCGACACAAAACAACAAAAACACATAGACTGTTCTTAATATCAACAGCACTATGCAGCAACACACACTACATTGGAAAAGGAATCCAATTTACTTTTCTGATTTACGACAGTTAATTCTACCACACATTCATCTAAAACTTGTCTGGATAGTGGTAGTGTTATGGAAAGGGCTTGTTAAAGTAAGCTGCATATTAGGAGTAGAGGCATGGTTAGGGTTAGCACACTTTACTAAGGTGAACAGAGTCATCTTACCTTAAAAAGCTGTTTGGCTAATGGTACTCACTAGTCTAGATAGCTCAGTCAGTCAGCATGCACGGGTGGAGACGTGGACACCACCACCACCACTAAATCTGTGTATTTACCTAACCTTTAACCTAAAACGCCACTAATTCTGTCTCATTATTCAACTCTTCCCCAACCCTAAAACTCACTTGCTGTCTGTCCCCTTACTAGATGCTTACCCTGTAACACACATACAGACTCCCAGCCCCACCACTTACCTTTGTTGTCCAACTGGAAGTTGCCCAAAACAAATGACCATTCACTGAAAGCATACTGCAGTTTTCTTGACACACAAATGAGCATTGAACAAGTGAACTTCAACCATAAATAATTAAGCCACACACACACACACACACACACACACACACACACACACACACACACACACACCACCTCCCATCCATTGGACTTTTTGAGCTGAGAGGTAATGTTTGTATTTAGTTCAGCATGTTATGTTTTCTAGGAGTACTCTGACCTAAAGTTAATATGGCCAGTTATACAAGCATAATTGTATGTCTGGGTTGTGACCGCTTCCTAAAGCATGCCCGCACTTTTTCTGGTCTTTGTGTTTGGTATTGGCTGTTATAATGTATGAAGTGGTGGAATAGCACAGATAAGCTGGAGTTGGGTTTGAAAATAGTCTGTTGTAATTGCGGCAATTGGCAGAGTTCTGTTCAGTGACTGTATACCACTGATCTGTTTGACTAGCAAAGACAATCAGGCACTCTTTAGTGCCCATGTCTGAAAGCTTTTTTTTTTTTTAATTCTTTGAATTTGAGTTACAGTATTTAACTTGCTGGGCATTACCTATGTAAGTAGTTAACTGCTGCATGAGTTTTAGATATGTTTTCTTTCTCTCCAGATTGCAGTGTAGAGAGTAATTCTCAATCATTTCACTTCTGTGAAAGAAAGGTCCTGTAGCTTAAAGAATTAAATGAAATTCAGTGCTACATCTCCCTGTGTTTTCTTGTTCCGTCAAGTGGTTCCCAGCTTGCACCCACTTGGCCTATTTGCACATCTCTCGACCTCTTAAAGCAAGAAATCTAGACAAAGCCAAACATAATGGGGGACAAAGGCTAAACAATAGTTGCAGATTGCAAATATTGCTATTATAAACTTAAAATTGCTAGAATAACAAGGTGTGCATTAGCATGCATTTTTCTGAAGGATATAAAGTCTGAAACTCAAATATCTGTCATTTTGTGACTTCAGTCCACAGTGGTTTGCCAGAAAATCACAATGGTTTGCCAGAAAATCACAAATTTTATAAGGAAAATATAGAATTTTGTGAGGAACAGACAAAAAAATACATATGTTCTTTAAAAATCTGGACAGTTGAGAGTTATGCCTATTTGTTCCACTCCCTGACAAGAACATGAGCCCGATTAGCAATCCCTTTGGAGACAGTAGTTAGGTTTTAGGGAGCAGGCCAGTCTGAGGACTAAGGTGGGAAAATCCTAAATTCCTTCCCTGCAGAAGCAGAAAGCTGCTTAGCACTACCACCTAGGCAATGGCTTTTATTTAGAATGCAGCATAGTGTTCCTGACCTGTTAGCTGCTAGCTTCAATACCCTCACATTTATTTGTAACTTACTACTTGCATCGGTCTTTCATTTTTACATGATTTGCATATTTATTTAACAATTATGATTAATTACATACATTTTATTTTAGGGGCTTTTTCTCCATTGCTGGACTCCTGTCATTCCTCTCAAAAAAGCCAATTCATCCTTTCATGGAAGGTTTGACAATTTTTTAGTTAGTGCTAGAGATTATAAACTTGGGAGAGGGGTGTGGAAATGTACCCTGCTCCCAGGAAGGTGAGCTTGTAGTGACACTCCTTTTTAAACATGTTCTGCCACACATTCATTTATGGGACCGCTGAGCATATGCCAGCATGTCTCGTTCCTTGCTGTAGCATGTGCAGTGAAAATTTCAACTTCCATCTTTTGCTAGAGGGGGCAAGAGAGCTTCAGCAAAGTTTAATTCTGCAGTGCTGAGGTATAAGATCACTTGCCATACTGGTGTCACAAGTTTGAAGGTGGGCTGCCATAGGTGGAGTTGTGCTTTGAGGGTTAGAGACATCCCTTGTATATTTTCCTTTGGGAAGGTGTAGACCTATATCGTTATTGATTGCCTTTTTGTATTGTACAGTTAATGCTTACATCTCCAAATCATTAATTCTGTGACATTACTTGCGAGGCATGGTGCGTTGTTCCTTTACATCGTCGAAAGCAGAAGTGGCATTCAGTTCTTGTCATTTAGGACAGTTTCTTGTTCCTCTTTAGTATGCAAATTTGTACTGGCCTAATAGCTACAGTCTCATCATCTGCTCTTATAACACTGTGTTTATCATCTTTTTATAGTGGTCTTAATCCTGTAGCCTGACCGAGTTTTCTACTTTTACTAGACTAGGAAATCAAATGAGACCAGTTTTATTAGCTAAATGTTGACATTATGAGCTTTGACACAGAGACTCCTTCATTGCTCCTTGGTTAAGATTTTCATCTTCAGCATTTAGAACTTGGCAAAAACTTAGGAGATCCTATGTTTTGGTCACTCCGTGATGCAAGTCTTTTGGTTGCATAAGCATGCACATCTCCAAAGTCCAGCAGTTCTTATTTGCCATTCACAGAATTCAGATCATGATCTTTGCTGTTATTAGTGAAGTGTTGTATTTTCATGTCTATGCTTTGGCACACCAAGTGTTTCTTTTGGCTTTTGAATTACTAGCCAACACTTGAGGTTCAGTGGTGCCATTACATTTCTTCAGTAGAGTATACCATGGATAATTTTTTCAGTCAAATGTGCTTTGAAGATATGTTAGTTGATTCTGTGACCAAACAAAGATGACAGCCACTGAGAGCTCAGGGAACATGTGGGGGGTTTTACCATGCAATACCAAGCTTTATTTTAAGTGTCACTTCAAGCATAAGCATTTGAGGGCAGGCTGAAACCTAATTTTTCCATTAGACAAGTCCAGTGTTCAACCACCTCCACTATACTGTCAGGTGCTGCACTCATCTTTGGCCAGGAAGGACTCGAAGCAATACCTATCTTCAGCTAATGAGAAAATGGAGGAAGCCCACAGTGGAGGTTTATCCAGGGGATATTGTGCTGATCCTAAAGACTTTACACCAGAAGCGGTCATTGAAATGTTGCAAATCCACAGTTCCCATATACCTTGTAAAATCATCTTGAGGCACGTTGAGATTGTGATATCACAAACTAAGACTGCTTCTTCTGTGGGCTGATACAATTTCATCTAGGTGCCTAATAAATAACAAAAAAAACCCTGCTCTAGCTGAACCCATCCTTCACTAGTTGTAACTTAAGCCTAGCCACAGGTTATGTCTGTGAGGTTTTGAAAATGGCTGTGGTAAGCTCTCACAAAGGAGGTACTACTACGCACCCCAGGAACTATGGTCCACTCAGCCTAACAAGCCTAATGTATAAGGCCATGAAATCTATTCTCTCCAACTTTGTAAGCTATACTATTCAAAACCTCATACAGCTGGATCCACAAGGATGTAGGTTATCTCTACTTAATTTAGTAAATTTATTTGAAAAGGTCACAGAGGTAGTGGATAAGAGCCATTCAGTCCAGCGTAACTGTATATGGCCATGGTCATTTGACAGTATAACCACACTGGTACTGTAAAGAATACCTCAAGGTAGACCCTTACATGGTTAGATGGATTACACATTGGCTGAAAAATAGAATCCCATATAATCAAGGTGGCAGGATCCACTTCAGAAAGTAGGAAGGTAACTTGTGGAGTACCCCAAGGCTCAGTGTAGGGACCTTCCTCCTTTTTGGCATATACTTTTCTGACCTCTGTACCATAAACATAAAATATGGCGCTCAAATTTTGCTGATGACTGTAAGGTATGTGTTCAGTCCTCCCCAGATGTAAAATTGAGGCAGCAAGAACTAATTCTTGCAAGCCAGTTATGTACAGAAAAAAAGATTTTAAGCTAAATGCAAAGAACTGCAGTATTGGCATTTTTGGCAAACACTGAAAACCACAAAAATACTACTGAAAGGCACAAATCCAAAAGTCCACCGTTCTTTCTCACAAATGTTTATTAAGCATTTTTCGTCTTGTAAGGTTACAAAACATCTTCAGATAAAACTATTTGTAAAAAATATCAACTTAAATACAACCCATGTGTTAAATTCATCCAATCACATCACTGAAACAATTAATGTCACCTCCCCATTTTTTATAAACTGCCTTTAATCAAAATATACTATAACAATGAACAACCGTATAAACTTAAAAATATATCAATTTACCTTAAAATACATCTACAATACAGAATAAAACAAGGCATTCAGACTAAATTATTTTAGTTTCATGTTTCTATTTATCGATCCAAGCTTTTCAATTTTAAAATACATTGGATTGAGCACATCTCATTCAACCCTGGGTATGTTCTAGCATTTAAACGCAATTGCCACAAAAGTTCCAACCGTTCCAGTAACAAGCTAACTGGACCACCTCTTGGGTCAGGTTGAATCTGATCTATTGCTTTAAATTTAATGTGTTGGATTTTCAGTTGCGTGTTTAGCTAAGGCGTTCTCTAACTTGTTTTTCCTTATACTGTATCACCATATAAGTGCAATAATTGCATGCACCACATGTTGTCATCCCCGGGTTTCTAACCATTTGTTGAACCCCGTTCTTACAATCAAGCCAACTTTTCAAATTTTTCCCCCTTTTTTATATATAACTTGGGGCAGTCGAGAAAAGTTTACATCTAGTGACCCCTGGCTAGTTAAAAGTTGCCAATTTTTAAACACTATTCCCCTAAAATCTGGGGCATCAATATTGTGTGTTAAGATCAACCTATGTCTTTCAGTCTGTCCATCAATGGCACTGTTAAATGGACTTATTTCCTGTTCCGTAGTAGGACATTCATTTTCATAACAAAGAATGGGTCTATACAGCCCTCTATTTCTTTTACATTGAACTTCCTGTATGAGTTTAACTAATCCTGCCGTGTAACCCCTCTTTGTGAACATCCCGAACAAATTTATACATTCGTCAATAAAGTCACTAGTCTTGGTGGTCATTATTGCTGCACGGACTAGCTGTCCTTTAATAACTGACCTTTTTTGCTTAATAGGGTGACCGCTTGTGAAATGTAAAAATGTGTTGGAATATGTTACTTTCCTGTGTATTGTTGAAAAATAACTACTTCTCTCCCAATCCTTACTTAATTTAATGTCAAGGTAAGATTTGTTATGCTCATTAAATAGTAGTAATCCTGCCTCCCCTGTCTCTGGTTCTGTAACCTCTCCGACCTCCGTAAAGGAGGTTGCTCTAAAGGGGAAACATTTCCACTATTGCCTTGTGCATGCGTTTCAATTTCATTGTCCTCAGTACAAGAAATGTTATTAACAGAAAAACTTTGTTGTCCCCTCGGTGGATCTGGATATGCTCTACCATTCTCATAGTCCACCTTATCCCTTAATAATTTCCTTTCCTTCCTAGTCTTTAATTCAGTTAGTTCGGTGTCAACATGATTAAACACAGCATTAAAGTTATTACGTTTCATTTCAAACAAGTCATTTTTAATGCTTAAATCTAAAGTGTTAATCTCCCTTAATAACAATGACATTTTACGGTTATTGTCAGATTTCAAAATTTGAAGCAATTCACACCCTTGCCTGTTAAAAAATTGTAGAAGTTCTTTATGAAGGTGTGAGTCCTTTTCCAGTCCAGTGGGGAAATTTCCATAAACGGAGCCCCTTAGGCACCTGCTCTCTTTTGGTACACTCAGTTAAGTATTCATTTTCCTCTTTTGGTACACTCAGTTAAGTATTCATTTTCCAGTTGCAATTTTTTATATTTCAGAAGTAGCCCTCTAAAACTGGAAATTTGTTGGTCCAATGTACCTGGGTTAACATGATTATTACTAAAATTAGAAACTCGATTAAAACCAGTTTCTGTTTTAAGCCATTGCTCAACCGATGCATTAATAGTCACTTCCTGCCTATCGACAGAAACATTCTGAGCCTGTGTGTTACAGCTAAAACCATTGGTGTTGCCACAAATTAAGTAAATTTCCTGGTTGCTGTGAAGGTCCGTTCTTTGGGCTGGTGTAATAAGCAAATCACTAATCTCGAATTAGTAATGTCATTCGACCCTAAATAAAGAGGGTTGGACATTAATTTGTCCACTTTTTTAGATAAACCGGAAACTGTTGCAGTTAAAGTGGATACAAATCTAAGTAGTCTGCAGTTCTGCATCGCCAGTGTCCTGCATCTGCTCTCTTCCATCCATGACAACAAACAAGGAAAACAGGTAGAGTCTTGCAACAGCTGCCTTTTATTCTTCATTGTTTGTAAGACAAAAGTGATGCTTGGTAGGTGGTAAATCCTTTATAAGCAGAAAACTCCAAATCCAGAAAAATACAGACAATATTCATCCAAGATAAAACAATGCAAGCAAACACAGCAGTAATAAGCGCTTTCGTCTGGTAGATGACTTTCTTAGAATACAAAATACTGAAATTAGCACATGTTTAAATACATTGCTTACCCAATCACAATAAGCTGACATCATTTCCCTCTTAACAAGGCTGCAAATACTTAATGCAAGCCAAATATAAAACAATAACACATATAAAAAGTTTAAAACATCCCTAAACAATATACATTACTAAATAAAAAACAGATTTTAATTTCAACAGAGAAGATAAAGAAATTCTGTCATTTAACCCAGGAGCATGATAAGCATCAAGGCTAATTTGCCATTTGAGTTCTACAAATTCCAAATACTCATTCAAGGGTCCCCCAAGAGGTCCCAGATCTACCTGTTCCAATATAAAGAACAGGAAGGAATGGGTAGGTTCACTAACCAAATGTTTATATAGTGCATTCTTTTCATTTTTGTTTCTGATATCATATAAATGTTGATAAATCCTTAACCTTAGGGCATTCTTAGTTTTACCTACATAGAAACTTGCACAGAATCTACACAAGGCCAAATACACAACCCCTTTAGTGTAACAGTGAATCCTTTTTGAACGGGAACCTGCCTTAATTGATGGTTTGCATATCCATCAGACAGATGTCTCTATTTAAACACTCAAACTAAGGATCTAAGTCTCTACCATTACATAAATAAAACATGTTTGAGAGAGAGCTTGCTCATTAAGTTACCCCATCTCTGGAGCAAATTACCTTTCCATGTTAAACCAAAGAAATGTCAGCAAGAAAGCTGCTAGATCCACACAAAAAGGAAACCACAATAGTGATTCACTCTCCTTTATTAACTTAAGCGCTTTTCGTCCCACTTAATTGCTTAACTTCTTCAGATAATAAAACAGTCTAAAACCAAATATATATAATGAAAACACATAATCAGCTGCTTGCATCCACCAATAACATGTCTAACCTAATTAACTAATTGTTGGCCGACCTTATTGGCAAGCCAGCTGGTTTCTTACTATTTAAAATATAAGAACACATCTTCTTTTTCTTTCGGCTGCTCCTGTTGAGGGTCGCCGCAGCAGATTAACTGTTTCCATTTCTTCCTGTCCTGTATTTTGTAAAAATTCCAGTCCATAAAACCATGTGTAAAAATGTAAAAAATACACATGTAAAAAATTCTCCGCTTCTGTGATCTAAACTATAAAATATTCCAGAGCTGCCCAGATGGTGTTCCCTATAGAGAATACCTATTCACGGGAAGCCCATATGTAACTACTGTAAAATATTCAAATTATAATACTATTACAGAGTTTATCAATAACTTTCAACTTTCACAACATACTAAAACAGTGATGAGATACATTATTAAAAATGAAAACTGAAAATACATACATGATTATAATTGAAAAAATATGTATGTAAACCATATGTGGAGTAATATATATATATATATATATATATATATATATATATATATATATATATATATATATATATATATGTGTGTGTGTTGTATAAATTGTCTCTAGTACTTAATGTGCTGTTAGCTCATTAAACGTTTTTTAATTTTAATATACACATGATGGAATAAACTTCATTTAAACCCAAATATTGACATGCTTTGGTCTGTAATTGCCAAAGTAATGACAGAGGGGATCCGGATTCTTTGTTAGACTGGAATTGCTTTGGCAATTATGGACCAAAGCATGTCAGTATCCGAGTGAGTATTAACATGTAGTAGTATTAACATGTGAGTATTGTCCTTAAATTGAAAGCACGGACAAGAAAGATATGATTGTTGCCAAATTGGGTGGGTGAGAGATGTAGAAAAGGTGATGAGCATCAAAGATTACCAGTCAGGGGTAAGACAGAAATTATGGAGCAGCAAAATCGGGCACAGTGATGGGAAACTGTCCTGCAAAAGATTGATAAAAAAGTGGAAAACTTCTGAGAAAAGTTGTAAATGGTGAAAAATAGCTTTCTGCGAGCATTTTTAATGTAGGACACTGTTGTGCTTATTAGCCACATGCTTGATTCTTGGTTTAAACTGATAAAACCTCCATTCATCAGTTCTGGATATAATGGTGTCGTACAACAGCATACAATCCAGTACGCAAGTTTTTCAGTTGGCATGTGTCCTCCACAGCAGATAAATAAGGTTTGTACCTACTGCAAATGTTATAAGTGGCAAGTGACAGCATCTGCAGCACCACAGTTTGAAATAGTATGGGGGGGGGGTTTACTAGGGAAGGGGAGTCATTACAGGAATGCAGTGATTTGGTAACCAAGTAGCAGTTCTATAATATGTAGTCTTCCCCCAGGCAATCTGCATATGAACAGGAGTGAGTGCAGTTAGGGCAGAGTCTTTTCTGTTCCTGTATTACGAACACAGACTGCATGAAGTTAACAAGATAATGGAATTCACAGTGCTTAGGAAAGAAAGATGTGCATCTGGAACTTTAAACTTATAATTTAATGGTTCCTTGTACTATGGCCATTGTACGAGCACATAGTTTTTGTACTACTGTGTGTCTCTTGTTTTCCTCTACTTTTGGACATGTGCATCACTGTTTATTTGTTGTGTTTGTTAAACCTGTTAAATTTTCTCTTTTGCAGACCCTTCCTGGGTATAACTGAGTACATAAATTGAGATTCCTTAAAAACATTGGAAGTAATACCTTCGGGACTAAGATCAAGGGTATCCTTAGATACCTTTGGAGGATGTTTAGCATCTAAATGGTCTTGATACAGAGAATTTGATACAAGATGAGATTAGTTCTTGACCTAGTAGAAAATTGTATCCGTGGAATTCAGATACCACATTAGTATTTTCAGTTGGAAGTGGCAGTTAACCTCTGACTTGGAATATCGCTTGACCTTGTAGGGATTTTGAGTTTTATTCAGATAATTATCAATGAAGACAGCTATTTTGTTGCTGAATCACCATACAAAGGGCATTGCAGTTTTCCCCTTGAAAAAAAAAGTCAGGATATGAAATTGTCCTTGCCATAAAGGAAGGGTAGGCACTTTACACAGGCAACCCATAGGTTTTTTGTAATTCTTGAAATCAGTAGGGGACGTTGGCCTCTTTTCCTTTAGCATATCCTTAGTTGGCAATGGATCAAAACTGCTGCTGTCTTTTGGTAAGGCAAATTTGGACCTGCTCTGTAAAATGTGCATCTTCACCTATACTGGATAGTGTGTTCCACAGTGGCACCTTGGTTATGAAATCATATACTTTGAAATCAACAAGAAGGGTGTGCTAATGCAGTTGCTGTTATTGCTCCTTGACAGTAAGTTTGGAGATTTGGACTGGGGCACTGTGTGCACTGCCAGATCTGAACTCCATGTTTAACAACTTACAGACCATATAGTTTTATTAAATTTGTAAATTGGTATAAACCACCCTTTCAGAGAACGTTCATTAGTGGGTCTGATCATGAATATAAGCCTGTAGTTTCCTGTGTTTTTCATGAGACCACAGTTGTGGATGGGAGTACATCCTTGGTTGCTTTTTGTAGCTTTAAAATGATTACTAATCCTAGTTGTCAGTGTCCCTGGTGAATAAATTTAATAAGGAATGTGTCATTGCCCAGAAGAACCCTCTGTCTTGACTTCTTGTTTCCCCTTCTATGCACCATTAGCCTGATCTTTGTACCTTTCCTGACTCCCAAGACTATGACCTAGAGAAGATGGGGCATCCTGCTTTGGTACCATTTTGATGGAACAGAAGCTTTTATCGTTAGAGCTACCTATAACCTTCATTCTGTTAATGCAGTGTGTAATAATAAACCTCATTTGTTTTGGTTCATCTGCACTGGAAGTCGGAGAAGCTTTGGCAGTAAGTGCAGACTAGAGTGTAGTAAACATTGCCAGTTTGGATGACAACCAAGTCTTGAAGATGTAGAAATGCCAGCTGAAAGCTTTTGTTCCGAAGGGTGACATAGCTGTCTCTTGGGTAGCATTAGAGGTACTAGTAACCATTTGGTAGAGGGATTAATGGGAAATCCATGAAGTAGTAAGTTTAATTTTTATCAGAGATTGATTCCATTGTTCATTAGCTAGCATTGTGCACATCTTAGAGATTTATTGGATTAGACAAAAGTGGTACAAACAGTGAAACGTAGTGGGAAAATTTTGTCCCATTCTGCTGAAGGGCTCACCATTTTATTATCCTTTGGTTGATAATGAGCCACTTTTGAGATTTAAGTATTTTCTTCAGATTATTTTGCTAAGTTTTTCTGCATAGCTGCCTACTTTGAGCATTTTCTGGCTTGTTAAACTTGATTTCTGCATTGGTAACTGTATTTAGAACACAACCTAGAGCTGTTTGCTGAATTTCCTGTTTGCACTTATTTTTAAAATCGTTTTTTTCTTAAAACTTGCATTTTATCTGTCTCTGGCCTAGCACTCAAGTGTGGGGTCATTTACTGCACTGTTATAACTTGTTGATACTTGTGAACCTCTATCTTTAAAAAAACAAAAAACAAAAAAATCTTACTTTTTTCCCCCACTTTTCTGAGATTTAAAAGTTCAGTTACAGGCTTGCTGTTCTGAACTGTTTGTAAGTTTCTTGGAGGCCATTTTTTGCTTGGACTAAAGGGAAGTCTCTCTGTTCATCAGTAGCAGTGTTAAACATTGAGCAGCCTGCCTGCCCCTGTGGGAGTGGTTACTGCCTTGAAACTGTAGTTTTATTGGCCATTTTGGGTCAATTCCAAACTCCTTGAGCTTCCTCTCTTAAAACCCTCTTTTGCGTGGTTTTGTGCATAGCGCAATAATGGGCAGCACCGCCAAACTGGGTTTAAACTATTCCTTGCTCCACAAAGTCTGCTGTTCACTTTTTCCCTTAGAACTGCTCTATCTCTCAAATTAAACACCATATTCTCATTCTAAGGCCCTTCACTGGTCCAAATAAGTAATCTTACAAGTTATCACTATTAAACCATAAGCACTACTTACTGTTATACTCCCTACGATTACCTTGTCCCCTATTGGACCGTCTTAGTTCAGTTTCCTATATTACTCTAGCATGTCCAAAGGTCAGTCAGTGGTTTCCTCTCCAGCCCAGCTGGTGAATCTGGGAATTTTGAGGCAATGTTACAACTGTCTCATGTACACAGACAACCCTCTCCTGCTCCAAACAGGTTCAAATATATGTGAGAGATGCAACCATATAGCCAAACCGGAGGCTGAGCTCTCTCATCTCAAAACTGGTATAACCAGTCAGGAGGAGAAGGTAACCTCACACAACACAATTCCAGTATCGCATAGTCCCACCACATCAGCGAACCAAACACATAAATACCCTAAAACATACTCAGAGGTTCTAAATAAAAATCTACCTAAGCAACAGAGACCTCCAAAGCAGACATCCAAGCAAACGCCACCCCAAAACAAAACACGCACAACACATAGCCCACAAAGTCAGTGTGCCAAGCAGCCACAGCCCTTAAGGCTGAATAACACACCCAATACTCTTGTAATAGGTGACTCTGTTGTCAGACACACTGATATCCCACTCACCAGGCTGAACAAGGAGAAGGTCACAGTGAGCTGCCTGTCGGGCGCTAGGATCCGCCACATAACACAAGCACTCGGGTCACTCCAAAGCAAATACAAATATGACTCAGTCATTGTACATGCTGCTGTGAATGACCTGAGACGTACCTCCCTGGACTACATGAAGAGAGACATAGAGGAGCTCTCTGATCATGTAGCCCAGGCCGGTATGACCCTGACCTTGAGCAGCATCTTACCCTCACCTAGAATGATGCCACAGTACAAAGACAAAATTATCGATTTTAACAATTGGCTAAAATTTTGGTGTCATTCAAAGGGGATCCAGTGTCTATCCGCCTGGGGTGACATGCTCGACAAGCCATGTTGCTTCGCTAGGGACGGCTTGCACCTGTCACCACTGGGCTTTCAGATACTGGCGAAGGCTCTGGCCACCCCCATAGTGCCTTTTTTAGGCAAGGCTCAAAAGTCAAACTCACCTCCATAGACAGCACAAGGTACAAGAAACTAAGGGTAATGCTGCTAAACGCCAGAAGTCTTAACCTCAAGATGCACGCACTCGAAGCTCTCCTCAGCATGGAGAACATCGATATCTGTGCAGTGACAGAAACCTGGTTCAAGGCTCCAGAGAGCACCCCAGCACTACCAGGTTATACCTCATATCATGCTTTTCAGCCCCAAAACCCAGACCAAACCACAAAAGGAGGGGCAGTTTCCATATTTATCAAGGACATCCACACCTCCAGGCTAGTGGCATTGCATGAAATATCGGAGACCATCCATGTGCAACTAACAGTGGGCAAAACTGCTTTTCAGTTTATAGCATCCTACAGACCACCCTCTCAAAGTCAGGAATCCCACTCAGCTTTCCTGAAAACATTGGAGAACATGAAGATCTCTCCGAACACCATTATATTGGGTGACTTCAACTACCCAAACATAGACTGGGAGCACTACTCAAGCCCCAGCACCTTAGCCCAAAGGTTCCTGGAAATTATAAACTCAAATGCTATGGAACAACTAGTCACCACTCCCACAAGAGGGGATAACATACTAGACCTGATCATTACCAACATGGGGACTCTATGCTCCATACCAGAAGTATATCCTTCATTGGTAAGATCAGACCATAAATTAATTTCACTGAATATCCACATCCCGACCCCACCCCCAGCCCAGAAAACCACAGTGAAAAACTTCTCAAAAGCGAACTTCTCACTTCTCAAAACCAAAGTGAAATCTTTCAAGGCCCCAGGGCCAGTGGAAACTACGGCCCAAACGGCAGAATCCTATATAAATGCATTCTGCGGACATCTCCAGGAATGCATAGATCAAGCTATCCCAAACAAAGCCAAGACCCAATCATCCAAAGGCAGACGTCCAGTCTGATGGACCCCAGCCATAAATAGACTGTAGAACAGAAGGAGGAAGATACTACATGATGGAGCAAAATCCCTAATAGGGAAGGCATCTCTGATCGGTACTAGCAAAAAAATTACGATCCCTCATAAAATCCTCCAAGGCCAACTTTGAGAGAAAAATTGCACAGGACACTAAAGACAATCATAGGCTTTTTTCAGTTATGTTAGGAACCTGGGATGCAACTCCCAGACTTGTTCTGAGTTGATTTTAAACGACAAAAAATACACTGAACCCACAGACCTCGCCAATATCCTGGCAGACAGGTTCAGTGCAAACTTCTCACCCCCTCCCCCCCAAAAGAGCAAGTGTCTATCCCGGCAGGGGCTGCCTCCCAAACATCTCTGATGCTCAGGTGAGGGCTGCCCTCTCCAAAGCAAAAAAACACTGCTTCCATGGGACCAGATGGCGTCCCGGGTTGTGTCCTACATGAACTCCAAGAAGAACTAATCCCTCAAATAAAACAGCTGTACAATCTCAGCCTCACTACAGGATATGTGCCCACAGAATGGCGTACAGCAACAGTGGTCCCACTCCACAAAGGTGGAGCCTCCACGGACCCTGGAAACTATTGCCCCATAAGCCTGACTAGCTTAGTCTGCAAGGCTATGGAGAGGATCATCATGGAGCTCATAAACAAAGACATTGGGGACCTACAGACACTAGATCCTACCCAATTCGGCTTCGTCAAGGGCAGATCCTGCCTTTTGAACCTGGTTGACTTCTTTGAAACAGTCACCAAAGCCGTAGATGAAGGGAAGATAGTCCACACAGCCTATCTAGACCTAGCAAAGGCATTTGACACAATACCCCACGCGGGCATCCTAGATAAGCTATCCAGCTTAAATATAAACCCCTATGTCACAAGATGGGTCGCAAACTGGCTCAAAAACAGAACCCACAGAGTGAGAGTTGCTGGAGCCATGTCAGACTTGAAACCAGTCACAAGTGGTGTCCCACAAGGTTCTGTCCTGGGACTGCTATTGTTCGGTATATACTTTTCCGAGGTACAGGCCAACGTTGGAGGACTATGGCTCACCAAGTTCGCAGATGACTGCAAACTGGGTGCCATAATCAACTCTCCAGCTGACACAAACCTCCTTCAAAAAGGTCTCCGAGACGGATAACTGGTGCCAGAGCCATGGTCTAAAGCTAAATGCCAAAAAGTGTATAGTCATACCCTTTGGCAAAAACAATGTGCCCACAAACTACCACATAGGCGGTAAACCATTAAGTACAAAGAAAGTAATTGGGGATCTGGGGACCCAAGTTGATAGCAATCTCTCCTTTGACAACCACATTGCCAAAGTGTTTAGAAAGACCTTCTACATGGCCCACCTCATCATGAAAGGATTCACATCTAGATCAAGAGAGGTAATCGTGCCCCTTTATTCATCCCTCATCAGGCCCATCATAGAATACAATGCCCCTTTTGGGATGTACCTTACCCGACACCTGCAGCAATTAGAAAGACCCCAAAAGTACCTCACCAAGAGGATCAAGGGACTCAAACAGATGCCATATGCTGCTCTGTTAAAAAAACTCCAGCTCTACTCAGTTGCATACCGCCTACTTCGAGGCGATCTATGCCTGACATATAAAGCTATGTCCAATCCAGAATTAATGGACATGCTCCACCTCAGTAAATCTAAATCCCTTAGAGCCACACGCTCGAGGGATTTGAACCTCAGCACAGAAATAAATAGGACTTGCTGGAGGGACAGATTCATAACCCATAGACTCCCTTCGCTCTGGAATAGAATTCCAATTCATGTTGGGCAGAGCACCTCATTGAATCTCTTCAAGAAGAATCTTGATGAGTGGATGGGGGATCGTATGTTTGTTCCGGGGATTACTTCCGTGTCACTATTAGACAGAGGCACAGTAAACTAAACCGTAAAAAGGGCACAGTATACTCAAATCAAGGGGTGGCGTAAGCCAAACAAAATCGGGCTAGGCTTATAATTGCCCCAGGGCAGATAGCCTAGTATGAACCTATGACCTAGCTAAAGTTCTAGCTACTTATGTATTTGCTTTTGTTAAAAGGAGAATGTGTGTTAGTTGTTTAGGTGCCTGTCTCACTGTCCCCCCCTGAGGCAGGGCATATTGGTACTTGGGCCCAGAATCTAGTTAAAGGGGGAGATGGTGCTTTCTAAGAATGCTAGATGCTGAGTATTTCTGTGAGTGAGTGTACCGTGTGTGGGTGGGTTTGTGTATGGGCATGTTCTGATGCTTCCCAGTATATTATTACCCATAGTCGGCTATATCTGCAAATGGTATTTTTCTGTAAAACCATTTAACATGGGGACTGCTACCCCCTTAGCTACCTATTTGCTAAAGGTAAAACATAATCATGCAGAAAAAACAATTTTATAGAACAGTGTCGAAAATAAAATTTTAAATATATGCTGTCTTTCTATAGTTCATGATGTCCTACCAAGCAATAAGGCACAGTTATGCAGTTAAAGTAGCACAACCCAGCATTTTTCACAATCGTGAGGGAACCAGGGTGTAATAAAAGAAAAAATAGATTTTTATAGTTCAGTAAAAGAACAGTTCTTATATAGAAGCTTCTCTTATCAAGTTATGGGTCAAGTTACTTTTTCAAGTATTGCTAGTTTTTATGCCTTGATTCTGAAATGAGCAGAGTGGTTGGTACTTGAGAGCATATATGCATATTTTTTTAATTTGATGCTTGTCTACTTATGTCATGTACCTCACTGAAAAATTAAACTGTTTTTGCAGTAATGTACTTTAAATTTTAACAGGGTCCTCCTGGCACTGGAAAAACAACTAGCATTTTGTGCCTGGCCCGTGCATTGTTGGGGCCAGCACTTAAAGATGCTGTCCTGGAGCTGAATGCCTCTAATGACAGGTAGGGAAACCTAAGGTGCTTTTTTTTTTTTTTTTATCTTCTGTTGAATTCTGTTCCACTTACTTGTCAAACTGGATTATAAAGGGTTATTTTGAAATGTGACCTGCATATGCAACATTATTATGTTTTGTTGAATTGGTATACATTAATAGTGCATTGTTTTAAAGTGTGTGAAGCCCTTGATGATGGGAGAGGGCCATGGAAGTATTCTCATCTGTAGCAGCAGTATTCCTGGAAGACAGACAGATCATTCAGTCTGCGTTCTCAAAAGCTTGCATCATGGAGCCTGCATTTTCCATTCACGCTCTGTAACTTTACACTTGCCAGTAGTGTTCATAATTGGGCAGACATTGTTGCTGCTGTGTGGTGCTTTTTGTCTGTGTTCACTGCAGCATTGGGCAAGGATTTTATTTATCTGATGAACTTTGTTGGGCAGTGCCACTGCCTTGAATGCATTTTGCCATCACAACCTTCTGTTAAAGGACGACTGCATCCTAAAGTGACGTATTTGTCATCTGAGGCTAATTTCCTTTCTACACAGTGATACTTATATTTTCACACATTTAGAAGCAATTTCAAACTGTAACATGTGTCCTAGTCAGCTTCTTCAGTTTCAGTCTGTTGGGGCTGAAATAAAATCTCAGGTTTTCTTTAGGCATTTGTCTCCTTTACTTTTTACGTTATTTTGCCTTTCACAGTTGGAAGTTTATTGCCAAGGAAAACGCTCACGACCAAGTATGTGTACCTTTTTCTTTTTTTTTTTTTTTTACCATTATTTCACAGAAAGTGGGGTTATATTACTCTTTGGGATCAGAATTCACAATTTGTATTTAACTGTGTACCATCACTTACAGCTACACAACTGTATTCTTTCCCTCCCTTGGGGCCCTAAAGCTATTGAGATTTCTGTAGTCTGAACGTTAAAAAAGATTAACTACCGAGATCAGTTTCACTTATCTTTGCAAACCATGAACGTGATACTCTGGCTGACTCTGAGAAGAAGGTGGGTGAAAGACAGGACATGAAATTCACAAAATTCCAATTTTCAAAAAAGGTATGCCAACTCTGCTATTTCTTCATATTTCTACAGCCCCTTTTTACTGATTAATTTGTAAATACACAGTATTTCACATTACTATCATTCTAACTGAACAGCATTTTCATCTGATAGTAAAGACTAGGACAAATTTAATCTTGTAAGATGTGAGCTGACAATGTATTATGGACAGAAAGGAGTTTTCAAAGAAAACCAGATCATGCTATGATGCCTGCCCTTATAAGGGTATTCAGGGTTAGAAAAAACATTACAGTTGGTTATATGTACTTATTGTGCTGCTGCTGGTAGGTTTGGATAATGCAGAATTTCACAACAAGATAAATATATACATCCACCTTTAGTTCTCTAGTTTTGTTCCTTTCTGGTGTGCCTTCTCTGTGGATTCTGCATGTCCTTTGTTTGCTGGTTTTTGCTGGGCACTTTGGTTTCCTCCCACATCTTAAAGACATGCTGTAGGTGAATTGGTCCATAGGTGTATACGCAATGTGAATGAGTTTATATGTGTTTTGTGACAATCTAGTATTCTGTTCAGGAATAATTGTCTGCCTTAAGCTCAGTGAGTGCCAGGATTGCCACTGGCTTCACATGACCCAAGTAGGATCAAGCGGCTATTAAAATGGATGAATTAAAACTGTGTGTTTTAAATTAGTGAAACAGACTTTTAGACTGGCATTAAGGGTTTCTATGTTGGAGGGTGGAGCCTAGATGGCCAACTGAGAGCAGTGAATTTTGAGAGCTCCATAAACTAGTATAGTAATATAGGAAAATGTTATTATTTTCCCGTTTAAAATGTCAGAAATCTATAGATAAACTACTAAACTACATAAATATCAATTTTGGTGGAGATGTACAAAAATTTTCCTGTTAAGTAACTTGGAGATATATTGAGTCACTGAATGTGAACAACTCAAGGAATTCTCATCCAGATGCTGCTTTGAAAAAAGAAGTGCAGCTGATGACATCTACCTTACAGGAATGATCTTTGAAGATGGATGGCTTTAAAAATGACTTGGAAAACCTCAAATTAAATTCTCAAAAAGACTGATACTCTTAAAGAACTATTACAGCAACACCATACAAAATAACAAATGTAGAGACTTCTCTAAACGACATTGAAAGGAGACTCTGAGGAAGAATTTCTGCTTAAACAGAATACTTGGCTGCTTAACAAAATAGATGACTTAGAAAACAGGGAAAGGAGAAACAACATCAGGATCTATGGTCTGCCTGAAAACACTGAAGGAGAAGACATTATTTCATTCTTAACCTGAATTCCTGAATTTTTAGACTTGAAAGAGGGACTTTCATTTGGAATTGAAAGGGCACATAGAGCACTGAGGAAACCTGCTTGCAACTCAACAAATATTCCACATAGATCCATCGTTATAAAATGTCTTTCCTTTCTGGACAAGGAACTAATATTAAAATCTGCTTGGTGAAAATCACCCTTAAAATACAATCAAAGCCTGATAAGGTTTGACAATGATTATTCTTCCGGAATACTAGAACAAAGGAAAAAAAGTCTGGCCAATAATAGAACTGTTGAAACAAAACAACGTTAAAGCACAACTGGCCTTTCCAGCCAAGGTAAAAATACTTTTTACCAATTAGATGAGAACCTTTAATGACTTAGAAGCTACTATATTCATCAAAAACATTCCAGAAGAAATGGAATGGATGGCCCCTCTAAAAGAATAAAAGAGATAGCTGTCCCAAAACAATAACTCTTACAAGTCTACATCTCTCAAAGTATCAGCTGATATGGTACAGCACTTGTCCTCTGTTTTTATTTAAAAAAAAGTAGGGTTTCTTAAACAACTGAGAAACTGTAATGATTTATTCAGAATGTTCAGAGAGTCCAGTAATTCTTCACAAACAAAGGTAGGTCAAGATGGGTTACTATTTACATTATATATAAGCCAAACAAAGCAACATATAGTATAAACATAGAAGTTTCCGTTCCCCTACTTGAACTCTGTGAATACTTCTTGTTCATTTTCCATTGTTTTTATTTATAATAAATTAAGTAATTAATTCAATAAGGTAACAATCAGAGTTCAGACTCGAATGTAACAACAAATTAGCATCATATATAATAGCAAGTAACAGTAGAGTGTTTTGAAAAAAAAATGCCGTCATGGAGACTAATGCCTTTTTCAGTTAAAGTATGATTTTAGAAATGCCATGTATATCCTGGTTGAATAATAGTACAAATGTCATTATTCTCTCTAAATATAGTTATCAGTTATGGAAGGTATCACAGCTACGGGTGCTGTTTGATCAATCCTGATATGTGCGTGGATGCAGATGTCCTTCAAGGATGCATCTGCAGTCATAACATATGGGTTGTTCTGCCTCAGGCAGCCCTTCGGTCGGCCGGATTCGAAAGTCTGGGTCTGGCCTCTGCTGATGTCGCACTTTCCCCGACGTCAGAGCTTCTGGGGTATAAAGGCATCAGCCGACGCCATTTTCCTCAGTCTTTCTTGCCGTGCGGTGCCCGAAGCAGAAGCTGTTCGCAAGTACCGGTCGGTCAGATCCAGAGATTTCAGCTACCGAAGACTTTGAAAAAAGCTAAGTACCCCGTTGGGGTCTCTTTCTTGCCTCAGCCGATGTCAGACAAAGTAAATAATTGTTTAACTTGTGGGAAACAAATACCTCATAAGGATTTCCATTCTTACTGCCTTCCTTGCTTAGGCCCAGACCACGACGTATCAGCTTGTTTAGCCTGTGGCCTCCTTCAACCGACCGACTCTTAGACGTCGGTCGGAGTTTGCAGAGGAATTTTTTGGAACCGATTTTTGCTTATAAAATGCCGTCGGAAACTCCGACTTCGCATATGGTCAAAAAACGCAAGGAAAAGGACCGACACTCGCGGCCCGCGGTTTCGGCTGAAACCACGGCTAGGTCTACCGCGAGTGTCTCTGTTTCAGCTGAAACCGAGTCCACGGTTATTACTACTACCGAAACCATACCTCCGACCACCGAGGCCAGAGAGGCCCCGGCTGAGTCGGCTTCAGAACTCCCTACCGAAGCTAATGCTCAAGACTTGTCCGACACCATACCTTTGGACATTTCCACCCCTGCACGTGGGGCAGCTAGGCCCCCAGCTTCTATGTCTATTAAGGCCTTCTCCAGGGCTAAAGCTGCCAAGCTTTCAAAAACTTTGCCTGCCAAATCTACTTCCCAGAGGCCTTCCTCTAGTTCTCAGATTCTCAGTCTTGCTGAGGACCTTATATCCTTAATTATGGATTCCCAACCTCACCCAGACAGGGCCTCCAAACCTCCTCCAGACAAAAGGCCCAGGACTGACCCCTCTGAACCTCTCTCCTCAGATTACTCCACGGATGGATCTGATTTGTCAGACCATCAGGAAGGGGCCTACTCGCCTTATGAGGATTCAGATGCAGAAGATTCTATTCCTTTGGCCTCCCCACCTGAAGAATTTTCCTTTGGGGAGACTTTACACTCCATGAGGGAGCACTTTCAATGGCAGGGTCAGGATTTCTCTGATTCTAGAAAAAGATTAAGGACCTTTTTGCATTTGCCCCAGCATAGGCCCTTAGCCATACCACCTGTTCTAACTGTAATTGATGATGTGTACAATGATGTCAGTACTGCACCTGATTCTCTTCCCCGGCCCCTGCCAAACCTGACAGATATTATAGGGTCCCGGATTCTCACTTCCACCTGTATAAAGCCTATGCTGCAGACCCAGAAACTATTTCTCAGGGCCCTAAAGGGGTTGCAGCTGCTACTGCCAAAAATCCCCTACCCTCTGAAAGAGAGTCTAGAGCATTAGAGAGATGGGGAAAAAAGGTTTATACATCTGCTACTGTTTCTGCCAGGGCATTAAACTGTCAATTCCATATGATACAGTACCAAGAATTTTTGTTAGAACAGCTGAATAAGAAGCTTTCTTCTCCTGAAACTTTAGACCGTAAATCCCTTCAGGATTTGGTACACAACTCTCAGCAGGTCAGTAATCATTTCTTAAAATGTGGCTATGATGCACTGGAGGCTTCATTTAGATCAGCTATGACTGGGGCAGTAATTTGTAGGCATGCCTGGCTGAAGGAGCAATCTTTGCCAGACCATGTCAAGGCTAAACTCCTCGATGCTCCAATGGAGAAACAAAATTTATTTGGCTCCCCTGCACAGGAGATTCTAAAGAAGGTGGAAGAAAAAGCAAAATCTGTGCAAACAGTAAAGGAATTCCTGCAGGTCCAACCTCCGAGGTTCAGCAGAAACTGGCCTACAAAGAATTGGTCCTTTCCAGACACCTCCAGAGCACAGAGGGGCAGGAACAGACGCCCTAGAGGCAGAGGTCAATCAAAGGGTGCCTACAGGGGCTGTCAGTGGCAGCCTGCCAACCAAAGGAGTAGTGCCACAGCTACAACTACAACCACTACCACAGGACAGACCCAATGACTTGACTCTGATTCCGCCTACCAGGGATCAACTGGAAGCTCCCTTGGGCGGAAAGCTGGCTTTATTCTCGAAAAACTGGCATTGCATTACAAAGGATACATGGACATTGCAAACAATAGACAAAGGTTACAGGTTTTACTTCCACACTTTGCCAAAAAGGGGTGGAATGCCAAACCTTCCACCAAACCAGAAGGCAGAGGCTTTAAGACAAATCAGCAATTTACTTCAGATGAAAGCTATAGAAAGAGTACCATCTATAGAACAAGGCCAAGGATTTTACTCCAGATTATTCCTTGTACCAAGAAAAGACAACCAATGGAGGCCTATTCTCGACCTGTCCGCACTGAACACATATCTCATTGTGCCAAAATTCAAAATGCTGACCCTACAGCAACTTCTTCCCATGCTGGGCAAGGAGTCTTGGCTGGTGACTCTAGATCTCAAGGAGGCATACTTGCACGTCCCTATCCGACCAGATTGCAGAAGACACCTCAGATTTCTTGCAGGATCAGAGCATTATCAATTCTCAGCATTGCCCTTTGGCTTATCTACTGCGCCCAGAGTATTCACGAAATGCCTGGCATCAGTAATTGCACATTGCAGACTTCAGGGAATTCAAATTTATCCATACCTGGACGACTGCCTAATACAAGCGGACAACAAGAAAAAATTATTAAAGGACTTGGCCTATGTCATACACCTGCTACAGGCCTTGGGATACACAGTCAACATCCAAAAGTCAAGACTAGTACCATCCCAAAGGATAACCTTTTTGGGTGCGGATCTGGACACAATCACTCAGATGGCTTTTCTCACTGAAGAAAAATAAAAACAACTTCCAGATTATTTCATGCTTTAGACAAGATGAACTCAGCTTACTGCAAGGAAAGTCCTGCAGGCCCTGGGTTACATGGCATCCTGCATAATCTTGATTCCACATGCCAGGCTACATATGAGGAAATTGCAATGGTACCTAAGGAATGTATGGTCTCAACACAGTCTAGAAACCATGATACCAATCATTCCATGCCTTCAAAAGGAATTCCTGTGGTGGGCTCAGGCCTGCCAGTCCAACAGAGGGTTGCCTTTCAACAAACCAAAAACAAGACCGACCATCACCACGGACGCCTCAGACCGAGGATGGGGAGCACACATGGAGGACAAATGCATCCAAGGCCTATGGCCTCAAGGGCAGCTAAGCATGCACATAAACCAAAAGGAAATGCTGGCAGTGAAGCATGCAATCGAGGCATTCAAACCTTTCCTCCAGCAAGGGCATCTATTAATAAGGACAGACAACACCACGGTCATGTGGTACATAAGCAAACAGGGCGGAACACATTCCTACCCTCTATGCCGGATGGCAATGAATCTGTGGAACCTATGCCTGAATCTCAATATCCAGCTGCAGGCCAAATTCGTACCAGGAAAAGAGAATTCACTAGCAGACAGCTTAAGCAGAACTACCACGGATGCACACGAATGGATGCTGCATTCAGACATCTTCAAACTCATAACAAAGAAATGGGGAGTGCCAGAGATAGATCTGTTCGCCTCCCCACTCAACCACCAACTGAAGAAATTCTGCTCTAGGACATAACCACCCACAAGCCTGGAGGGTGGACTCTCTCTTTCAGCTGGAATGCCCTAACAGTATATGCCTTTCCACCTCTCCCATTGATGTACAAGGTTCTACTGAAGATCAGGGAGGAACAGCCAAAGGTGATACTAATAGCTCCGGACTGGCCAAGACAACACTGGTATCCGCTACTGAGAAGCCTGTCTCAGGCGAACTCATGGCCTCTTCCCCTACGGCCTCTTCTTCTAACGCAGAACAATTTCAAGACCCTGCATCCAAACTTGAAAACTTTGCAACTAACTGCCTGGAAAATTTCTTAAAACCAAACCAACCTGTTTTATCTCAGAGGGTGAAGGACATTATCCTGGAGGCTCGCAGACCTTCCACAAGGAAGACATACTCAGCTAAATGGAAGAGATTTCTCATTTGGAGCACATCAAAGGGCACAGATGTCACAGTGGCAAACCTAGCACACATCCTAGAATACTTAGCAGAATTGTTCCACAATGGCCTGTCTTATTCTTCCATTAAGATTCATGCTTCAGCAATTTCAGCAGAATACAATATGGATCCACCTATCTTCTCTCACCCTCTTCTCAGATAATTTTTGAGAGGGATCAAAAATGGTAAACCTCCAAGGAGACCCCCTCTACCTGCATGGGATCTCAATTTTGTGCTGGAAAAATTGACACTACCTCCTTTTGAACCAGCAGCATCAGCAGACCCACAGATTTTATCTTGGAAAACTGCTTTTCTTCTGGCAATCACTTCAGCAAGAAGGGTATCAGAGTTACAGGCATTAATGGCAGTGCAGCCTTTTCTTATTTTCCACCAGGATAGAATGTCACTGAGAACCAATCCTACTTTCATGCCAAAGGTGGTATCCAGGGTATCCTTGAACCAAGCTATTCATTTACCTACGTTCTTCCCTAACCCACAGAACAAAGGAGAAAAATCTTTGCACACCTTGGATATACACAGACAACTGCGCTACTATCTGGACAGAACTAAAACCAACAGAAAAACTGACCAACTTTTTGTAGCATATGCAACTGGGGTGCAAGGAAGAGCAATTTCCAAACAGACAATTTCAAAATGGATAGGAAATTGCATTGCTTTTGCTACTCCTTTCATGGAAAGACGGCTCCTGAAAATATCAGGCCTCATTCCACAAGGGCCACAGCCACCACTACAGCTTTAAGAGGGGTGGCTACCAAGGACATTTTAGAAGCTGCTACTTGGAGGTCCGTGCATACATTTGCCAAGCATTACAATCTACCTTTATACTCCAGATCCTGAGCAGGGTTTGCAACTGCAGTTCTGCAGGGGATCTTAACTACACCATCATTCTCTTAGTACCTCCTCCCCCAGTTTGGCTATGGTATTCTACCCATATGTTATGACTGCAGATGCATCCTTGAAGGACATAGTACAGTTTTGTACCTACCATAAATGTAGATGTCCGATAGGTATGCATCTGCAGTCAGGATTACCGCCCCTCCTTCCCCTCTGTGGTATTCCTAGGGTGCTTACCCCTCTTTCAGCTAGCTGGGGGAATCTATTATGGTGTATTTGTTTGTTTGTATATATATGTATATAATTTGCTACTGTTTGGAACTTTTCAGCATTTATCCAAATTTAGCCTTCCTAGAGGGCACCTGGCATCTGGGGCAAGAAACACTGAGGAAAATGGCGTCGGCTGATGCCTTTATACCCCAGAAGCTCTGACGTCGGGGAAAGTGCGACATCAGCCAAGGCCAGACCCAGACTTTGGAATCCGGCCGACCGAAGGGCTGCCTGAGGCAGGACAACCCATATGTTATGACTGCAGATGCATACCTATCGGACATCTACATTTATGGTAGGTACAAAACTGTACTTTGTCTGGCAGCTAGTACACGTCATTATTATTCTGTCTAAACACAGTTAATATCAGTTATGGCTGGTATCATAGCTTCAAGTGCTATTTGATTTAAGCCTGACATGGTGTGTGTCGATGCAGCTGTGTCTGGCAGCTGTTGTATGTTGCCATTTTCGTCAACAGGAAGCTGTGGGTTGTGGCTTGTGATCGAGGTTTACTAATGCTTGTGTATTAGGAAGAGATATTTGGTGTTTTTAGCCTGGATCCAGGGTAAGGGGGTGGATAAAACTGTGATCTGGGATATTTTGGCAGAGAATAGTTTGTTTATACATCTGCTGAGTGAGAAGGGGGGAAGGCTTGAAGAACGTGTTTTCTTGTTGTGGAGCGGCTTGTTGGGAGGGTTTTTATCTGTTTGCTCTCCTTTCTTTTTCTGGCTGTTGCCTCGCTGAAAGGGGGGAATTTAGGCTTGAAGTTGCAGTGAAGTGAAGCTTTGCTTCAGGTGCATCGTGAGCCTCTGGTAATACACAGACACACTAACAAACAGACACTCCCAGGTTGCTGTGGTAATGGAGACAGAGTGACTATAATGCTTAATGGCTCTGAGGAGCCTCTGAGATGATTCTCGGCAATGTTTTTGTTTTTTAAAAAAAAATAATACATATATATTTATATTTATTTACATTTGTTTACCGGGAAATTCCAACTGGATGCAGGTCCTTTTCAGCGGATGCCCGGGGAGAAAAGCTCCACATCATGTACATGATAGAGATACAAAGTTGCAGCAATAGTAAACAACATTACAGGTTGTTGGCTTTAATACAATAACAAGATATTGATTATCAACAGTATATACAGTAAATGTTGCAAGTTAAGATAGTTCCTTGTTTATAATATTAGTGACAAAGTTGTCAGGCAAGATGTTAAAGTATGTAGAGACAACTAGCTATTTCTGACTGTGGTTAGTAGTGGCGGTAGCATAGTTGGGTTAAGAGTCTAGGTGAGGGGGTAAGGGTGGGGGTGTTAGTCTGGATTAGAACAAGGACAAAGCCAGTGCATATTTAAGTAAAATTTGAGCGCAGTCTTGAAAAGGCTGCTGGAAGGTAGAGTAGTTATAGAGGTGGAAGATTGTTCCAAAGTTTAGATATACATGAAAATATGGCTACTCCTGCTGAGTTTTTGGGTTTGATAAACAGTGAGTTGATTTTTGTTGCTTGATTTTAGGGGCCTAGTGGGGTGATAGGGTTGGAGAAGTGTTTGAAGGGAAGGGATGTTAAGGGGGTGGTTAATAAGTTTATGAGCGAGGGTGAGTTGATTAAAGTGAAGGAGTTGTGGGAGTTCTAGCCAGTTTAGTTCTTTAAGGGAGCTACAATGATGGCTGCAGTAGGAGGTTCCAGTGGCAAATTTAGCTATGTTGTTGTAACAAGCATCCAGCTTGTGTAGGTCTGTCTGTCTAAGATTGGTAAGTATGGGGGATGCATAGAGTAAGGTGGAGATTAGCTGGGAATTGGCTATGGAAATTCTAGCCACCTTGGTTAGGAATTGGCAGCTTCGATATAATGCACCATGTTTCTTGTAAACTTTTTTTATTGGGAGAGAGATGTGTGTGTGGGTGTCAAATCTAAGTTTATTTCCACACTGAGTAATTTTGTGTGTTCTGATGGAGAGATGATTGTATTGTCTTTGGCAAGAATGTTGAAGTGGGTGTATTTTGGGTGGCTTTGGAACAGGAGAAGTGTTGTCTTACTTGGGTTGAGTAGGAGCTGAGCATTGGATAGCCAGCTTTCTACAGAAGAGAATGATTCCTGTGAGATTTGTTGTAGTTCTGATAGAGTGGGGGCAGAGCAGATGAGAGCAGAGTTGCTTGTGTGGTGGCAGTATGTAGGTTGTTAGTGAAAAGTGAGAATAGCAGAGGGCCAAGGATAGACCCTTGGGGAACTCCGAGAGTAACTGGGAGGCAAGGTGATATGTTATCCCAGATTACTGATTGCTGGCGTCCTTGTAGATGGCTGTGGAACCAGTTGCAGGCTGATTGTGAGTAGGAGAGGATGGGGGGAGTAGAGAGTAGTAGCTCATGCGATACCATGTCAAAGGCCTTTGAGAGATCTAGAAATATGGCAGTAGAGAAGGGGCCATTGTTTTTGTGACTAAGTATAGTGTCTGTGAAGGGGAGCAGAGCGGAGGTAGTGCTGTGATATGGCCTGAAACCATGTTTGGTTTTGGAGAGGAGAGTTTTAGCTAGGAGGTAGTTGGAGACCTGGGTGTTGATACATTTTTCAAGTATTTTAGAGGGGAGAGGATAGCAATGGGGCGGTAATTGGAGAGGTCAGTGGGGGGGTGCCTTTGTGGAGGAGAATGATGTGGGTTATTTTCCATATCGAGGGAACATAGCCTTCTGTTGTGGTTGATTTAGAATTGAAATTGGGTAGGCTAGTGTATCAGCTGCAATTTTCAAGTATTCAGAAGGGAGGTTGTCAGCTGTGAGTTTGGTGGGTTTAAGTTTTGACAATAGTATTTATGTTGGAGGTAGGTACTGAGGTGAAGAAAAGAGGAGTGGGGGGATTAGGGTTAGGAGTTGGGGGGGGCTGTTGTAGAGAAGTGTTTGTTTAGAGCTGTTATAGTTTCAGTGAAGTGTTTTGTTGAAGGATTTAGTAATACTGCTAAAGGAGGGGGGGGTGGAGAGCTGGGGGGGGGGTATCAACCTTCCCTGGGTGGAGGATAGTGTTAATAGTGGACCAGAATTGCTTAGGGTTGTGGTTGGCAGTGTTTAAGGTGGATTTGTAGTAAAAGGATTTGTCTAATTTTATTTGCCTTTTGGCTTTATTGCGCAGTTCAAGGAATGATTGCCTGAGTTATTTTTTGTTAAGTCACCAGTGCTCCCAGGCCTTATCTCTGGATTTCATTAGGGTTCTAGTGGTCTTTTGTAACCATGGGGCATGCCTTAATCTGACTTTGGCATTTCTTACAGGAGCATGGGTGTTCAGGATGGAGAGGAAGGTACTTTGAAGAAGTGGACAGCCTCATCTAGGTTGAGGTATTTTAGTGGTGACCAGTTAATTTTTTGCAGAGATGAGATGGAGTTGGGGTTGAAGTTGGACTTGTTCCGTATTTGCCTGTGCATAATGGGCTTCAGACTTTGTGGTGCCGAATTAAGAAAGTGGGGGGAGTGGTCACTTAAGACTGTCAGGTAAGTAGCCTGCTAGGTAAGAGTGCAGGGCTTTGTTGACTAGGATCCAGTCAAGTAAGGTATGATTCTTAGGGTTTTTGTTGATTCGGGTAGGGGGTTGAATGAGTTGAGTTAACCCATGGAGATTAAGGTGAATGGTTAGGAGACTGTTGTTACAGGAGAGCCAGTTGATAAAGTCACCGAGAATGATGGATGTTCTTCATCTCGCATTGCTGCAGTCATAACCTGTGGGTAGTCCGCTGTCCTCGGTCAGCCCGAATACCAAAGTGTTAGGCTGGCGTCGGTCATGGTCGCTCAGATCTGACGTCAGTACGCCGTGGTACTAAAGCGCATGACCAACGCCATATCCTCAGTCTTTCTTGCCGCATGGTCCGAAGCAGAAGCAGCGTTTGCAAGTGCCATTCGGCGTCCTGAAATTTTCGTATTCTGAGTTTCAGACCGAAGACCAAGTTGGGCTAAGTACCCCGTTGGGGAATATTTTTGTCTTTTCTTGCCTCAGTTAAATCCGGATGTCAGAAAAAGTAAATAATTGTATTTCTTGTCGGAAGCAGATACCTCATAGGGATTACCACTCTCTCTGTATTCCTTGCTTGGGGCCTGAGCACGACGTAGTCGGGTGTCGCTTTTGTGCTAGATTTAATAAGCGCACCATTAAACGCAGGTTAGATTGTGCTAGACTTGTCTTCGGTAAGCGGTGTAATTACAATATGCCGTCGGATCCTCCGACGCCCGCTACCGCTAAGAAGCGTAAAGAAAAAACGTTAAAGTCCAAGCAGAAAGAGTCGTCCGTTACGGACGCCGGTTCTTTGGAAACTATGGTGGAATCTGTGGATCCAGCCAAGGTTTCAGCTGAATCTCAGGGGGAGCCTTTAATCTTGCAGGATGTGGCCTCTCAGGAGTCTGGTCAGGCTGATTCTCAGGTCTCTGTAGTCCCTTCTTTGCATAAGGTGGTTAGGCCTTCTACTTCTGTCTCTAAGGCACCTTCCAAGGTCAGGCCTGGTTTGTCTTCCACTGGTGTCAGCCCAAGTTCTGTACCAAAAAAGCATATGCTGAAGATGGCAGAGGATTTGATTACTTTAATCAGGGGTTCTATGCCCCCCCCCCCCCTGGATAAGAGGCCTATGGTGGAGCCAGAGGCGGAAGGATTGGAGCATTCCTCAGATTACTCTGAGTCTTCGGCTGAGGACATTCAGGATTTTCCTCCTTATTCTGATTCTGATGCAGAGGATTCTTGTCCTTCTGCTTCCCCTCCAGAGGATTTTTCTTTTTCTGAAACCCTGCATTCCATGAGGGAGCATTTTAAGTGGGAAGGTCAGGATTTCTCAGATTCTCGAAAGAGGCTTAGGGAATTTTTATTTTACCAGCATAGGCCCTTGGCTATTCCCCCTGTTTTGGATGTTGTACAGGATGTTTTCTCTGAAGCTTCCCTTAATCCTGATTCTTTACCTCCTGCCCCTGTCAAACCAGACAGGTATTACAGAGTGCCAGAGGCTCATAAATATTTGTATAAGAGCCCAAGAGCTGACCCGGAGACTATTAGCCAGGGACCTAAGGGTGTCAGGGCTTCTATTGTAAAGAATCCAGTTCCTCTGGATAAAGATTCTAGAGCTTTGGATAGGTGGGGTAAAAAAGTGTATACCTCTTCCACTCTAGCGATGAGGGCTTTGAATTGCCAGTTTCATATGCTGAAGTACCAGAATTTTCTCAAGTCAGTTAAAATCTAAGGTAGATGCTTTGGCAGAGGGTATTGAGTGTAAGGAATTGCAAGATTTAGTTCATGCCTCTGATCAGGTGGGTAAGCATTCTTTGCAGTGTGGTTTTGATGCCCTTCAGGCTTCCTCCAGGGTGGCTGCCACTGGATCAGTTATTCATAGGCACGCCTGGCTTAAGGATCAGAATTTGTCAGAGCATGTTAAAGCTCGAATTTTGGATGCTCCCCTTCAATCTGAAGTTCTGTTTGGTTCTCCTGTGGAGTCAGTTTTGAAGAAAATGGAAGACAAAGCTAAGTCCATGCAGACAGTTAAGGAATTTTTACAGGTGCAGCCCCCTAAGTTTAGCAGAAATTGGCCTGCTAAGGGATGGGCTTATCCTTCTTCTGATTTACAGTCTAGGGGCAGATCTAGGCGTGGTAGGGGCAGAGCACATGCTCACCGTTCTTTGAGACGGAGGACGTGGAGTTCTGCAGTACAAACTTCATGTGAGGGCAGGGGTCAGCCTTTCGTAAACAGACCCAATGACCTGTATCTTCAGCTGCCAGATCCCTCCTGTCTGGCAGCTCCTCTGGGAGGAAAGTTGGCACTTTTCAGGCAAAATTGGCTTTTAGTCACCCAGGACAAATGGGTGTTGGACATTATAGATCGAGGCTACAAGTTTTATTTTCACACCTTGCCTCCTTTCAAAGGCATGCCAGACGTTCCTCCTCAGCAAAAGGTGGAGGCTCACAAACAGATTTCTTTACTTCTAAAAATGGGGGCTATCCAGGAGGTCCCTCTGTCAGATGTAGGCCTAGGATTTTATTCTCGCCTGTTTCTTGTACCAAAGAAAGGAGACACTTGGAGGCCAATTCTGGATTTGTCTATTCTCAACACATACCTGGACATTCCAAAATTCAAGATGTTAACTTTGCAACAACTTCTGCCTCTGCTAGGCAAAGATCACTGGATGGTAACTCTGGATCTCAAAGAGGCTTATCTTCACATTCCTATCAGGCCCAGCTGCAGGAGGTTCCTGCGTTTTCGGGCTGGGAATACATTATCAGTTCTCTGCATTGCCCTTTGGCTTGTCTACTGCACCCAGGGTGTTCACAAAGGTCCTGGCTCCGGTGATAGCCTTCTTAAGGTTAAGGGGAATACAAATTTATCCTTATTTGGACGATTGCCTGATTCTTGCTCAAGACAAAGTCAAGTTACTTCACCATCTACAGTATGTTATGGCAGTGTTAAGGTGCCTAGGGTATTCTGTGAACGAAACAAAGTCCAGTCTAGTACCCTCTCAGGACATGTGCTTTCTGGGTGTGAGACTGAATACAGCCTCTCAGATGGCGTTTTTGACCCCGGACAAACAAAGAAATCTTACCCTTTACTTCCAACAATTGTCTCTACGGTCCAGGCTGACTGCAAGGACAGTTCTTCAAGCCTTGGGGTTCATGGCATCTTGTATTCTGGTGCTTCCCAATGCCAAACTGCATATGAGGAAGCTACAATGGTATCTCAGAAGCGTATGGATTCAACACTGCCACGATTTGGACACTGTCATTCAGATAATACCTTGCATCCAAAGGGAATTTTTGTGGTGGACTCAGGAATGTCACCTAAACAAGGGACTCTCTGTGACCCGACCAGAGGCGAGTCAGATCTTAACGACAGATGCCTCAGACATGGCTTGGGGAGCACACTTCAATGGAAAATGGGTTTAAGACACGTGGCCTGCCAGACTACAACATTTGCATATCAACATGAAGGAGATGTTAGCAGTCCAATTTGCATTGATGGCTTTCAAGGATCTACTTCACCCAGGACAAGTGTTGATTCAAACAGACAACACAACAGTCATGTGGTACATCAACAAGCAAGGGGGAACCCATTCGTACCCTCTTTGCAGACAAGCTATGATTTTGTGGGAGACTGATCTCGGTTTGCACCTCACTCTTCAGGCAAGGTTTCTGCCAGGAGCACAGAACTCCTTAGCAGATGTTTTGAGCAGACAGATGGTGGATCCCCACGAGTGGAAATTGGATCCTCATGTTTTTCAACAGTTGACGGTGGCTTGGGGGACTCCAGACATAGATCTGTTCGCTTCTCCACTGAATTACCAACTGCCAAAGTTTTGCACAAAGCTGTTTCATCCAAAAGCTTGGAAAGTGGATGCTCTATCATTCAGTTGGAACAACCTTCACGTTTATGCCTTTCCTCCTCTGCCTCTCCTTCCCAAGGTGCTCCTGAAGGTCAGGCAGGACAAGCCTTGCATGATTCTAATAGCTCCAGATTGGCCACGGCAGCACTGGTACCCCCTGCTGAGGAGTTTAGTACGGGAGCCTCCTTGGCCTTTGCCATTAATTCCACACCTTTTGTCCCAGGCAAGCAATCATTTCCGCAGTGTCAGGATTCAGTCCCTGCATCTGACAGCCTGGCGTATTCTGTTTTAGACCCTGGGGGGCCGCAGCTTCCTCAACAAGTTTTGAATGTCATTTTGGAGGCCAGACGGCCTAGTACAAGGAAAGTTTATGCTGATAAATGGAGGAGATTTTTTCTTTGGAGCAAAACAAAGAGCTTTGATGTTTCAGTGCCTAATTTGAGTGTTTCACTTCAGTATCTTACAGAATTATTAGACAAGGGTTTGTCTTTCTCCTCTGTAAAAGTTCATGCTGCAGCCATTTCTGCTCACTATGACTGTGACCCACCATTATTCTCTAACCCTTTGTTTAAGCAATTTCTTAGAGGGGCAAAGAACATAAGACCCCCACGTAGAGCTCCTACTCCTTCCTGGGATCTCAATTTTGTGTTGGAAAAGCTCACTTTACCTCCTTTTGAACCTGCAGCTACTTCGGAGTTGAAGTTTTTGTCTTGGAAGACTGCTTTTTTGTTGGCCATTACATCTGCTAGAAGGGTATCTGAATTACAGGCTCTAATGGCAGTTGAACCCTTCCTGATATTTCATAAGGATAGGGTCTCCCTACGTACTAATCCTACTTTTATGCCTAAAGTTGTTTCTAATGTGGCCTTAAACCAATCTATTCATTTGCCTACATTTTATGCTGATCCCCAAAATAAGGGGGAAAAAATTTTGCACTCTTTGGATATTCACAGGCAGTTACGTTATTATTTGAGCAGAACTAAAGGGTTCAGACAGTCCCAACAGTTATTCATTTCTTTTGCCTTGGGTTCAAAAGAAAAACCTGTTTCAAAACAAACTATTTCTAAGTAGATTGGCCATTGTATTGCTTTTTGTTATTCTCATCATGGTAAGGAGGTTCCGGCTGGAATCAGACCTCATTCCACTAGGGCTACTGCCACTTCTACTGCTTTTTTAAGGGGAGTAGCTACTAAGGATATTTTGGAGGCAGCTACCTGGAGTTCAGTGCACACTTTTTCTAAACATTACCATCTCCCTCTTTATTCCAAATCTAGGGCTGGGTTTGCCACTGCAGTTTTACAGGGCATGTTAGCAGCTCCTAATGCTATCTGATTTTACCAACCTCCCTTTACCTTTGCTTTGGGATTCTACCCACAGGTTATGACTGCAGCAATGTGAGATGAAGAACATAGTACAGTTTTGTACCTACCATAAATGTAGATGTTCGAAGATCCACATTGCTGCAGTCCAATTTGCCCTCCCTCCTTCCCCTCTGTAGTTTGCGGTGGCTGTGTGGTTTGTGGTGTATCTATTGTTGCTATTTTGGTGATTGGGTATTTTTCTATTTTTGGCTATGGCCTTTCTTTTTAAGGCCTTCTGACATCTGTGGCAAGAAAGACTGAGGATATGGCGTTGGTCATGCGCTTTAGTACCACGGCGTACTGACGTCCGATCTGAGCGACCATGACCGACGCCAGCCTAACACTTTGGTATTCGGGCCGACCGAGGACAGCGGACTACCCACAGGTTATGACTGCAGCAATATGGATCTTCGAACATCTACATTTATGGTAGGTACAAAACTGTACTTTTCCTGGGGTAAAGATATTGTAGCCCAGCTTAGGAGAGTTTCTAGGGGTGTAATATTTTGTCCTGGTGGGAAATAGCATCCTATGATATTGATTGTTTTGTTTGGGTTTAGTTTGAGATTGGCATAAAGGATTTCTTCATTGTTGTGGTGAGGGGCAGATGAGTTCAGGAGTTGAATATTGAGGCGGTGTTTAAATATCAATGCTACACCGCCTCCTTTTTGGACAATCTGTCTATGCGAAGCATGTTGTATTTAGGTGGAAGTATTTCCTCACTTTTGATGTGAGGTTTGAGCCAGGTTTCAGTTAGGAAGAGAATGTCTGGGGGATATATGCTTATGCTGGCGTGTGGTTTGTGGATTTTATTGCATATGCTTCCGATGTCTAGGGACATTATAAGTAGTAGGGTTTGTGGTTGGGTTGGATTTGGAAAGACCAGGGTTTGGATGGATGTCTCTAACGAGGGCTAGTTTATAGAGGGTGCTTAGGATACGTTTTTTATACATAGTAAATTGCTTTTTTATTTATTTATTTATTTTTTATCAAGAATCAACTTAATGAGCTAAACGCATTTGCTTTATATATAATAAAAGGGCAGTTTTAAACCACATGTACATGTATTGATGGTCTCCCAACACTTCGTTTAGCTCATTAAGTTGATTCTTGGTAAAAAAAAAAAAAAAAAAAAAAAAAGCGCAATTTTATATTTAAAATGTATTTTGGTCCAAACACATTAAGGACTTACATAAGAGTGGAAGTCTGACTTATTGTGTATTGTGCAAGACTAAAGAGCACTTGGTCTTGTGCAAAACCCTTTGCAGTGGTCTGGGAGGTGAGCTTGCTCGGATGTGTTGGGCATATGAAGATAGCTGATTCTAGGGGTGTTTGGGGTTGCCAAGGAGTGCTAGTGAGTCATCAGATTTCCTTCGTGGAAATATCTGTGGGAATGGAAGGTGTGTTGAGTTATTCACTGGCAAGAGTGGCCACTGCATGGAACAGGCTGTTAAAATGGAACAGGACAAATATCGGTTTGCATATTTTAAGAATAGCCTGGAAACACATCATATGAACTAGTGAATGGTATTCTGGCAAAGCTGGATGGGTGTTGCCTGTGCTTGAAGTACTGATGTGTGTGTATGTAAGGATGGAAATATACTTATAACAAATAAGAAACTAGAAGGGTCTGATAATTTAAAGTCTGTGGACTGTATAAACATGCCTGGAGCTAATAAGAATGAGCATTACAGCTTGTGGTCTCTCAAATAACTAAGCAACAGCCAAAAAAAACAAAAAACACACTAGTTATGTAATGTATGATTTTAGTAAATCTAGACATAAAATATATAATCTTCATATAAGATGAAGCAGTCTGCTGAATTTGGATATTAAAGACAGGATTTAATAATATGGGTTTGTGTATAATAACACTACTGTCTTAACTTGTCATAAATGACAGACACTACATTGAACATCAAGAGGAAGCATGATATTTTTCTTGTACAAGTAAATATGCATAACAAGTCATGTATTTCCTTTAACTTGAATTGTAGTTTTTGTAACCCATCCTGACCATGTATAATACTTAAGTGGTTACCAAGATAACTAATGTTTATACATGACATCAAACTGACAACGTTGTTCAAGAGAAACAATCGAAGCCTGAACTTGAAATGTCACATAATGTAACAATCATATTATGAACAAATAGTATTAAAATTGACAATAGACGCTTAGTTTAATATGGGCTTGTTCATAGATTAGTACTAAGCTAACTGTCCTTGTGAGCCATTTTAAGCCTAGCCAATTATCACTTGAGACTTGAACCTTGCACCTTGTGTTTGTAAGGCAAACACCTTAACCATTAGGCCACCCTCCCAACCCACTACTGTTACAACTTGTCATAAATGACATATACACTATATTGAACATCAAGAGGAAGCATAATGATTTTCTCATATAAGTAAATGTACATAAGTCATATAATTGCTTTAACTTGAATTGTGGTTTTGTAACCCATCTTGACCATACATAATACTTAAGCTGTTACCAAGGTAGCTAATGTTTTATACATGACATTATACATGACATCAAACTGACAGAGTTGTTCAAGGGAAACAATAGAAACCTGAACTAGGAATGTCACAGAATGTAATAATCCCATTCTGAACAAATAGTATTAAATTGACAATAATCACTCTGTTTAACCTTTGCTGATTATACAAAATAGAATGTTGCCATTTAAATCTAAAAACTTTGTATATGCCATAAAATGGCAATTTATGAATATGGAAAGGGAACTTGTAATCATTAATCACTATAAGTGAATTTGCTGTTTTTAACCTATAATTTTTCTCATTTTATAATAAGAAATGACAGATATGAAAATCCTTGTGTATGAAATTGGTGGAAGAGGGATGCACTGATGATTAAAATGCGCTAACTTTCATCAATGTTCACATAAAACAAACTTGATGCTTTAAGTAAGTTAGCAACAAACAAAGTGATTACTTAAAATGCTGGCAAACCATGAAATATACCTTCTGATATATCCAGTAAAATGCACTGTATTCTAAACATTGGGTATAAATGTTATTACTATCTATTTATATTAAGTAACAAGTTTTGAAAGACTTCAGTAAGGGTGAATATGTTAAATAACTGTGTGCTATAATCTTTTACCAAGGTTTTATATATGATACATATCGATCAATTAAATCTAGATGAAAAATGTTCTAATATAAAAAAAAAAATCCAGAAAAATTAAAACTAGCTTTTAATACCACCCTCTTGGAGATATTCCTTAATCACACCAGTCCTAAAGGAAAACCAATCCCCAAGCCTCTGTACCTCATATAGACCTATATCATTATTATATAATGACTATAAGATATTTATGACAATATTAACTAACTGAATGAAAATACCACTATCCAAAACAATAATTATCAAACTGGATTTGTATATCATAGACACACATGGCAATATTAAAAGGATAATTTCTCTTAGATTGTTAATAAAGAAAATAAAGAAATGCTTATAAATGGCTTGGATATAGAGAAAGCCTTTGATTCCCTAAATTGGGACTATTTATTCAAAATCCTAATGGTATTTGAATTTCCTGCATCCTTTGTTCATCTCCTAAAGAATATATGAACAAATAATTTAGTGTATGTCAAGTTAGGTCCTTTTACCTTTGAATCTATACATGTAACAAAAGGTACTAAACAAGGATGCCCCATGTCACCGACTGTTTGCTGTGGCTATTGAAATATTGGCAGATTCAATTTGTAACAATATAAAAATCAAAGAAATAGATGTTCATGAACAATACAATTCTGAAATAATACTATTTGCTGATGACATAGTACTGGCATTATCTAATACAAAAGAGACATTAGAAGAATTAGATATATTAATTGACAAATTTCACATGACTTCGGGGCTCCATTTCAATAAATCAAAATATTTATTTAAATTTAAAAAAAAACTGCAGACTAAAGGTGATCCACATCATAGGGAAACAAGAATCTACCTTGAAATATCTAGGAATTGAGTTATGCAAGGATATTAGTTTCAAAAAACTACAATAATATCAATGCAATTAAAATCTCTGTGGAAAAATGGAACAAAATAATATTAACATTTGAAGATAGACTACAGTTAGTAAAAATGGTTTTACTGGCCAAGAGCCTATATATAGCCTTGGCAATACAACTGTTACCAGAAAGTATTATACTTGAAGAAATATAAATGCATGCCTAACAAAATTTTTATGGTTTCCCAAAAGAAACGGAATAGCTTAAGTACATCATATCACTTATGGAAACAGGGATGATTAAACTTTTCTGATATAGAAACATATATAAAAGCATCAATATCTAAAACGATCTCAGAAATTTTTCTTCAAATTGGAAAGAATTACTAACTGTAATATCAATAAATGAATTTGATTTACAAAAGAAATTCAAATAACAGATAAAAACAAGTATGCAATATAACATAACTAAACCCACTAAAACTCGTATGATTATTACATTGACTCATTTAGGAAAATGATTAATGCAAATATAGATTTAAAAATCTGGTTTGATCTTTAACACCATTTATCGTAACAAAGAACTTTCCACATAAAATATATAGAGAAATTATTAATTTCTGGGAACAGAACGGATTTGTTTTTTGGCTCCAATGTATCAAAGAACTAAGTTTGATATGCAAGTAATAAAAAGAACATACAAAATTCCACAACAGGATTGGCTAAGTATTTTGTTATATTCGCAAGATTTAAGTAGAATAATTAACAATTCTTCGTTTAAAGAAATACCTAAATTTATAAAATACATTTATGAAATCATATATAATGACTTTGACATGGGAAACAGTATTTCAAAATTTTACAAAATATTGATAAACTATAAAACAACACCCAAAACCTCATATTGGAAATGTATAACAAAAGGACACTCAATATAGTTAACTAAAGTTATTAAAATAAATATCTTATCAATTAAATATACATCCTTTACACAATACTGGAAAGTTTTTCATTGGAAATGCTTGCACAGAGCAGTCTTAACCACAGATAGAATCAGTAAAATTAGTTCTTCCATAAAAGGAATATGTTGGAGATATGAGCTAGTACACAATGCAGATTGGAACCACATTTTCTTTGTGTTAAAATTAAGCCATTTTGGAGTGGTATTAATAATTTTCTACAAGCTTTATTTAATGAATCATTTTATTTAACTAAAACTCAGTGTGAACGAATGTGCTCATTTGAATAGGTCAAATATGAGTCTAGTATGGACTATACTTGCAATTTCAAGGAAGTGTATAACGAGAAGATGGAATACAAACACAATAGCAACTTTTGAAGATTTCTACAGCCTACTGAAGATCACAGCATTATTGGAAATTTAAAATTAAATGGCTTTGGACAAATTCTTAGTTCTTTATCAACAACCCATGGGGAAAAGTCTTGTTGATTTGACACTATACAATAATTAATCAGACACTCTGATAATAGATTGGACATACTTATAAAGTAACTGTATACATTAAGATCTGTTATAGTGTCATGCTAATGTAAATAGTGTATATAGTATTTATACAATATCTTAAATAACTATGGAATTCATTTAAATGTATTTGAAAAATCTCAAAAATTTTTGAGAGGGTTTCTATGTACTTTTCTTTGGGTGGAACTGTGGGCATTTTACTTGATAAGTCATATAATTAGGTAACCAGTTCCCTTTTTTTCAGATTTCCTCCATTTCATGTTTTCTATTTGAATTTTGCCTTCTCTGTCCATTTTAATGTTAAAAAAAATCACTAAAGTTTGTTGCTTTTCTAGTGAAAGAACAAAATGTGGGAACCAAAATTTATATAGCTGAAATTGCCTCACTAAAGGCAGAGTACACACAGTTTTGTTCTGAGAAAAATCCACTTTCAAGGAGATGTTTTTTTTTTTTCTTGCTTTCAGAGGTATTGATGTTGTGAGAAACAAAATCAAAATGTTCGCTCAACAGAAAGTGACTTTGCCCAAAGGTCGTCACAAGGTTATTATTTTGGATGAAGCAGATAGGTAAGTGATTGAATTCATTCCATTATGCCTAGTAAAACTGCTGCCAGAACTTGCTGTCCATATTTTACAAAACAAAAAACAGAAGTTAAATTTTATCTGGGTCTTGTGCTCACAGTTTAATGATTGTCATTGCCTGATTTAATGTGTGAAATTTAAAGGTTTCCAGGTTGAACTTAATCTGTTTAAGTTTCTTCTTTTTCTCCATCTTACTTGAAAGTAGTGTTAAAAATGAAAATGATACTTGCTCCTTCTAGCAAGACAACTTTGTACTTCTGCCAAATTTTAATGAAGTTGTAGTCCCAAAATATTTAGTTTGTTCTTTATTTTTCATAACTAGTACTTTTCATAGTGGATTGTTAATTGGACTCTGTGTAGAATTATTCAGCATAGACTGGAAACATTTTCCTGGCCTTCTGTAAGTGGTACTAGCATCTCCATTGTGTGTGAGATCATGCATGCATTACATCAATATAGCATCTTTCATAGTATAACACTGTGTTTTACTGCTGCTTCTTTGTTTTTTGTTTTTTTTTATGTCTTTTCTGTGTGTTTATGTATGCCCTACTTTGCATTCTGAGCCATCATACAGAGGGTCCCCTTTAGAAACTGAAATCCCACTTACCTGAAACCCAAAAGACCAAGAGGAAAATCCCAACCGTTCTGGAACACCAACAAATCACTAACAGTAAGTAACCACTTGGCCAGCATGCCGACCTTTGCCCCTTACCTCCGTGGTAGTGTAATCTCGGAGTTGGTATATTTAGTTAAGGGGGGGGTGAAGCCCCCACATTGGTGGGTGTTTGTGTACTTCAGTGTTGGTGTGTTTGCGGGTTTGTGCAATCAGTTATTTACTGTTCATATTTTGTCGGTGTTCCCTGGCGGTTGATCTTCTGGATGTTGACTTTTTTTGTCTGTCTTTTGGATTTCATGTTTCTAAAGGGATCCCATACAGATAATACTGAATACAGCTAGGTGGGGATCTGAAACTGATTCTGAATTTCCTAGGGAGATGAATTAAAAACATGACTGATCTTTGTAGCTACAAGTGGAACCAGAAAATCTTGAGGTTGAGTAAGGAACATAGGTTAATGTGACTTTGTTTTTGATTTAGCATGACAGACGGAGCTCAGCAAGCCTTGAGAAGGACTATGGAGATCTATTCCAAAACAACAAGATTTGCCTTAGCTTGTAATGCCTCTGATAAAATAATAGGTAAGAGTTTTGTTATCCAGTGCTTTGAGGAGAGAGTTTTACTTAATTGCTGAACTGTGGCACATTTTATATATTTCAGCTTTTGTTTTTCCATGTTAATTATCAGCATGAGATCAGACTAGAGAGGTGTCTTTCTGTATGCGTGTCTCTGTGTATGTCTGATCATGAGCTTTTTCTGTTTTGTCATTTTTGTTTTACCCTATTCCTTTCTTAAAGTTTTGTTTTCCTCATATAATGAATACTGATTAGCACTTTACTTTTTGAAAGCATAATTTACCTTTTGTTCTATTTTTGTTTCCCTAAACCTTTTTAGCCTCTGTCCTGTCCGTGTCCTTGGCAGTTTTTCCACAGGAAGCAAGATCGTAATAGTCCATTGGTTTCACCCAGATGTGAGGGTGGGTGATAGGAGCAGGATCGTTAACCCCCTTGAGGAATCTGAGGAGTGCCCCCCCCCCCAAGTCCTAATAGTTCCCCACTGTGTAGGCCTGCATCTTGCATCTTTCCAAAGGCTAATGCGCAGTAAGTGTCTGCTAGGAACATATGCTCTACTTCTGTAAGTGGTATCCCTTAGTTCTGTCTTTTCTCTGTGAAGGTAAAGTGCCTTTAGTAAATCCCAGTCTACAACCTACACCAAGATAAAGGGAGGAAACCTTGACTATGGTTCAGATGCCCTAAGTTCAAATAAAGGCTGGAGTGCTTCACTGTACAAGCAAAGAAGATAGTTGAAGATAGGGAGCACTTGCTGTAAGACACATGAGATAATTTCCCTTTTTTAGACTGGGAGAAGAACCACATGGAATCTCCTGTGGGATGGTGATATAGCCCTGCTGACAGCTTGTTGTAGACTTAAAGGGCAGTCCAACCCTGATTCCCATTGTATATCCCACTGTCAGGGTGTCACAGAGGCATGTGTATGGTGGGTGGGCAAAAAGTTGAAAAAAAAAATCTGAAAATATTCCTGGTGGCTGCCTACTTGATGCCCCTTCCGAACAAACCTTTCTTCCCCTTGGTGTTGGGAAAATTAATGAACCAAATTATCAGGATGAGGCTAATGACTGGCAGACAGTGGGGACAAATTACGTTTTTTTTTCTCTCTCTCTCTTCAAGGGAGGGGTGATCATCTCCACCAGGGATTTTAACATAGAATTTGCTGTTGTGGTGTGTGATCATCATTTTGTCTCTGTTGGCTAGCTCCTCCAGTGCCACTAAATAAACCTAGAATAGCTGGACTTGTAGTCTGGTCTCTCTCCACTAGGCCGTAGATCAAAACACCACATCTCTTTAAGGGGCCATCTCTTCAAAAGACATCACCTTATTAGACAAGATCTGTACAGTGTAGAGCTGCTGAGCACTGGAGTCACAAAAAATATTATATGTGTTAAACTAGGCCTAGGCTGGATGAAGTTTAAAATGTGGGTTTTTCGTTTAACAGTTTAATTGTACTTACCAGAAGTGTAGCTGGTTCAACCAGTTCCCCACCCCTCACCATTCAGCTCTTCAGGTGAAGAGCAGAAAAATAAATACTTTGCTGTAATAAACTGGTCATAACACCCCCCCCATGATCTTCTATTTAAATAAAAAAAAAATGTTCCTTCTACTGGCACACCAACCAGGTGGCCAGATACGCAAATGCCCCCCTTCCATATTTTCAGGCCCCATTTCCGTGCCCTGCCCCAACCCTCTTTCAGCTTATTTTAAAAGAAGACTTTTTTAATAAAATAAGCAAACAATTGCTACTGTTTATACCCTGCCTGTACAGTGTGCTAAGGCGCTCCTGTTTTAGTTTAAAAAAAAAAAAGTAATTGTTTTAAATTGTAGCAAACTGCTTGCTACAAATGAAGTAAACAGTTGCTACAGTTTATACCCTCCCTGCACGGAGTGCTACAGTGCTCACGTTTGTCATAAATAAATAAATAAAAAGCTGTAGCAAACTGTTTACTACGGCTTAGACAACACACACAGTGCTACAGCACTTAGGTTTGACTGCAAATGCAATAGCAGTTTTTAGAAGCCAGTATTGCATTAAATAGAGATCTGGATCAGCTGAACACCCCCCCCCCCCAAACACTTTGTGCCTGAGGGAGTTGCCCCTCGCACCTTGCCTTGACTATGGTCTTATTAAAATGTTAAAACTAGTAGGATTCCACCCTTAATAGTGGCAGTGATAAGTTTTGTATTTGGTAACATGAGTGTATTGATTCATCTGATCCTTTTCAGTCTTGATCCATTATATTTTTCGCTGTGATTGTAAGAAATCTAGCCAAGATTGTGAGGGATGCTCCTTAATATTGGCAGTAGCGAGAGAGCTCAGTTCCATTGTAGATTGTGTTAATTAAGAATTATGGTGTGATCTTCACTGTGGCCTCATAATTGTCACCTCAAATCCAAGAATGAGTTTATGGGTGATGGAGAGCAAAACGTATTTTCATGAACTGCTTTTTTTGGTTTCCTATTGCAAAGCTGAGCCTTAGAAGTTCGAGGTGAACATGTTGGAACACTGACATGTAGAATGTTGTAGACTGGCAGTACCAAATGTCTGACTTTGCCACCCCCCTCCCCCTTCTGGACCCATGTTATTGCTTGTTCCTGGGTCTGGAGCAGTAGGGTGGTTTGACATTCAAGGTATCGTTCAGCATTCTGTATTTGTGGCTTAACTCATTTCTGTGCTGCGTTTTGATCATTGCTCAAGTAGAGCTTCCAAGGATCAGCTTGATAATAGAAAACTGCCTTTTTCTTTTCATAAAGTACACTACTGGAGCAGTTCTTTTCACTAGTAGTGAGGTGGCCGAGTGTGCTACAGCAACCAGTTTGGCCACTTATTTTATGTAACGGCCTTCAAATCACCTGCACCAGTTTAATGGAAAGGAGTTTGTTGCTCTTAATTCTGGGGGAAAATCTCATCTCTTTGCGAAATAACATGTTGGATTCTTTTATTTCTTCTAGATACCCAGGATTTCAGCCAGGCTGGTTGAAGGGATGAAGAAACTCCTTTGGCTCACTATAATGCTACAGTAGTCTCACTTTCCTGCAGTCAGTTGCCATTGATGTTCGTAAGAATCCACTGTGCAGTATGATTTGTAATACCTAGGAAGTAGTTGCAGGTGGATGCCCCAAGACTGGCTTTCCTTATGCCAAAAAATGTCAGTAGGATGTGTGCCAGAAACAGGAGAGAAGCCTGTGGTCTCTCTTGTTCCTTTTCAGCTCACAGAGCGGTTAGTCTGTCCTTCTCTTTCAGCCAAACAACCTGGATGCTGTAATAACTAGAATTCTCTTTTTTTGAGATTGTATTGACTCTTCCGTTGCTGTTACTGAATTAACCTTTTTGATTGTAATTTTGGAGATTCTTTGCAAAACTGAAGACATTCTCATGTAAGATTATCAACAAACAGCTAAGGAACAGACTCCCCAGCCACATAAGAGTTTATCCCTGTCCATTTTCAGGCGCAACTTAGATCTATGGATGGGAAACAGAAAATTTACCCCAGGATTGCCCCCCCCGTACTACAAATGGACAGCTGCAGCTCCTAAATGCTTTGACCCATGCATGTCTCGTCTCAAACTATTGTATGATCCCAGTTATTTTCATTAGGTGTAATATATAATTATCGACCATGAAATGGGATAAGGCCAATCTCTAACCTAATGGGATAGGTTAATTCCAGCAGAAAAAGGGGAAATTGGCTAGGCTTCAAATGTCCTGCAAGGGCAGCTAGCCTAGTACTTAACCTATGAGCCTATAAATGTTTGTGCACACGTGAGTGTAACTGGCCAGTTCCTCCCAGGGATTATAACCTTCATTGCCTTTTGTGCCATGGTGAAAGCCACTCTGTTTCAGTTTGTCAGCACTGTGCACTGTTTAACATGAAAATTCTACTTCACTAGGCTCAAAGCCTTGAGACCTTTAACAAACACAAAAATGGTCTGCTCTTGAGCCAAGGGATATCCATTTCATTATCCAAATGGAAACATTCACTAGTGGAACTAGCAGGCAGTAGTTTGAAGTACCAGTGTAAAATGGAAGTATGTAAAAGTCAGTTGTGACATTCTGCATGCAATAGAATGAGACCATAGAACCCCCATCAGTCTCAACGTCTTGGGACAGTGGCCACAGCAATGCACAACCTTGTATACTTCTTGCTTCTGTTCCTTTTGCTACCTTAAGTGTTGCTGTCCCTCTTAAAATCTTCTCAGGCCTTGTCAGATGTTTTAACCGCATCATATCCAGGCACAGGTTTTCAGGTGTCCACAGAGGACCAGTCCAAGTCATAGACCACCAAGCAACCTCCCTCAGTATCCCCACTATTTAAATTCAAGAATCTGAGGCTTTTGTTCGGGAGACCACAGTTGTGTTGATTGGGGTGACCTTTCTTAGCCTATAACTCTATACCTAGTGAGACAAGGGCTTGGCTTTGGGTGCCTCTAGGAAGTTGAAAGGGAAGGATGGTAATGAATCTCCACTGCTGTCTTGCTCATCTTGGGGGGAGAGGGATGGAATTGCAGATTACCACACGGTGACACCTAGTGGGAGCACTATCTGTTAACCTAATTGAGTTCTGAGGTGTTTAAGCCTGCATTACCATTATGCATTCACACTTTGCAACCAAGGGGTTATTGATTTGTGCAGGCAGGCTTCCCCTTGGGTGGTAGTAATTGCAGGCTCTGAGGACCTGCTTAAGGGGTACTCCAGGGGGTGACTGGCCCCCTCCTTACCACTAGAATCTCTCAAGAGAATGGAGGGCTGATGGGGATTCTTAGGCAGGAATGAATGGTCTGGCCTTCTAGGGCTTGAACAAAGCCTGTAATCTTCTGTCCCACAGGAATGAATGAGCCATTTGCTTAAAGGTAAAGGAGCCATCAAGTAAGGTTCTAGGGGAAAGCAAAAAAAAAATCTTTCTGGCTGTGGGTGTTCAACTGTGGAAATCTGTTTTGGAAAAGTTCTGTGTTTGCTGGAACATTTTAAACGAGTACCCAAGGAATTGTCAGACCTGCAAAAGAGATATTTGGAATTTAGTCTTCAAAGATACCAAGCTGGTGGTCATTCTGCCAGTCTTTCTTGCATTTAAGAATGACTTTTTAGTAATGCTTCTTTGGAGGCAACTGCTGGCCCCCAAGAGGACTGACAGGTGTACAGTAGAGAATAATGCACAGGGTCCAAAGTGGTAACAGCTAATAATACTCATACCACTGAAAATGGAGGAATATATCTTGAACAGGTTTGAAAGAATGTCTATATTTTACCCAGTTTGGGTACTGGTGCCTTTAATTTCCAGGCCTACATGCTCCAGTCCTCTGGGAATGTTCTGAAACAAATGGAAGACATGACAGAAAAAATCTGTGATACAAACTTTTAGTTTCAAACTACAGTGAAGTCTGTTAACAAGGTATGAAGTGTGGCTATGACCTTTTGCTTGCAACAGAGATGATGCTTCTGGCACAGTCATCAGGAGGCATGGGTTGCTCTGAATTCTTTGCCAGATATAAAAGGACAGCTTTAAGTGTGCCCTTGGATAGTAGCTATTTGGAAGAGAGGCCCAATCAAAAAGATTGGAGAAATGATTATAAAACATGCAGGCAAGTTGAACCGTTTTTAACCTCCACTTTTTTTTTTTTGATATTATTAAGCAGGTAAGCCCTGTACCTTTCCTGAGATAATGCAGTTGCACTTTTTCTGGTTACGTGATCTGCTTAGGCTCCTGCACAATAGATTAGTGAAAGCTGAGAGAATGTAATCGACTGCATGAAACTGCTTGCTAACAGGTAATAGCTTTAATCCTAACAGTGTCTCTTCTATAGGAAGCAGCATTGTTCTGAACAGTTTTTTTTTCCAAATGGAAGGCAGTGGGATAAAGGAAGTGCCCCCTCCTGAGCATTGACTTTGACTTGCAGTTTTGGCTGTCTCTATCTATCCCCTCCCCCACTTGCTAGTAGAACAATTTCCCTTCAGAAAGTTTAAAGATTCAGTATATGGAATATTTCAGACCCCCACCCCTTTTGAGGCTCTTAGACCAATGCCTTTTTTTTTTTTTTTGTAGCAATAGAGTCCCCTGGAGGAACAGAGTACAAGATTTTATTCAGGGCTGTGCATGATGTCCGGGAAAGGTGGATCGTCCCCCTGGAAAAAATTCTTTTAGTGAAAAAATTCAAAAATGTTAACTTTGCTCCTCATATTTCCCTACTGTTACCAGGTTACCTTGTGGTCAATCATGGGCATGAATGTACTTATCTGTAGATTACGATTTACAAGAAACACACAAGGTTTCTTATCTGTATCAGGGACGTAGCGCTTCCAGTTCCATTGTTTGCAGGGTATTTACTATATAGTTAGCTCCAGTCGTTGGCCATCTTCTGTTTTAATGGCAAAGTTGTTTACCTGTACTTGGACTGACTGATCCATGTCACTTTCCAAGAGGAGCTAAACAAAGCCCAGCACACCACCTTTTCATTTGCGCTACGTGCAGCATCTATTGTATTTGACAAGTGCTTGGCTCCAGTCTTTACCCATGTTACATAGAACTTTCATAGTTATTCATACCTGGATGACAGCCTGATCCCTGCCATTTCAATGTGAAGGTAAAGAATACCTTGGATTTTCCTGTCTCATTATCTGACCAGTTTGAACATCTGTTTGCTAGCAGAAGTAAAGTTTTCCAACTGTTTAAGAAAAAATGTTCTTAGGACCAGCAGTGGACACCAGAGAGAGGGAACAATCCCTCTGTCAAGTGAAGCCCCCCCCCCCCCTTTGAGTTCCTTTTTCTTGCAGGCATCAGAAGAGACTTTAATGATAGCAAGAGCCATCACTAAGGCTGTCTGATGCATGACAGTCTCCCTCTGTTTCTCTTAGGCCACACTATACATGAGAAGGATCCAGTGGCCTAAGGATTCCTGTATCCACTGGGAAGAGTATAACCAATCATACTTGCAGTCCAAAAGGAATTTGGATGCTGGGCAAATCCAGCTGTTATCAAACTTGTGTATGCTGTTTTTAACTTCAGTGGATTCCAAATACTGACAACAGGTGCATCTGACTTTGCCTATCAGAAGCCTACACAGGAGGACTGAAAGCTCAGAGATGTTGGAACAACCAAGATGAGACCCACACACCAATGTGAAGGAGATGCTTTTCCCAACTTATGCACTCAGGATATTAGAGAGCTTGGAAGCCGTGGGCCTTGAAAGGTGGTCATGGATAAAACCAAAGTTGCGTGGTACAGCAAGCAAAATTGGTGTGTCCATTTGTACCAGCTTTGCAGAGAGGAAGTGATACCAAGTACCTGGAGATCTAACAGAACCAATATTTTCAGCTGTTTTTAGTGTACTGAACTCAAACCTTTTGTGTTTTGTTTGTGTTATCAGAGCTGATTCATCCCCAACCACCAGCATTGAAAGGCAGGCAATAAGTCCTTCAGAAACTGATTCACAGTGAACACCCTTGAGACAGATCTGTTTACTTCACCCTTGAATTCCCAGCTGAGAAAACCATTTATACCAGATGTCTATGTAAGAAGGCCTAATAAGCAAATTACTTTTCAAACCGGTAGAACAAGGAGTAACTGTACTGCTCCCTTCTCTCCAGGTCCATGTTTGTAATGACAACAAGAGAAGAAAATGCAAATAATATATTAAATGCCCTCCTGTGTGGGCAGTTTGAGGGGCAACAGTAGTGCATACAAAATCTAAAGGTTTTCAAATTAGCCTTCTCTATCCAATGCTTATTCTTTCTGTGGTATTACATGTACTATAGAAAACCAGGAAATGTGCTACCAGTATATCTTGACCAGTTAGATGGACTAGATCTTTCTAATTGATATAATGACCAAGTCATTGATTCTAAAGCAACTTGCTTTGTTTAACAAACGTGTTTGAGGTCTGTAATGTTCGTCCTTTGGATGAGACATTAAACTGAGATCCCATCCACCTGAGTTGTTGGTAGCTGAAGTGGATGTAAAAGATCCCACAGCACTTATAGAAAAGAGTTGGCAAAGTTCCTTGGTGCCACGGCCAAATTTCTCCTAGTCAGTTATGAATACTAAATTGGGTCTCCACTGAAAAGAAGCCTTTGGACTAGTGGGACTAACCTAATCACCAAAGTAAATAAATGAACAAGTGATTGAATGAATGTGCCTCATTTACGGAACATCTACATCTGTACCCATAGTTGAGCAGTTTCTGTAGGAGTCACCACTTTATGAACCCTGTGAGATGCAGCTCTTTGGGATCTTAACTTTTAAAAGGAGAAATTGGCATTTCTCCTCCTGTGAACTTGTTAACTTAGCTCCATTTAAATTCCTTTCATAGGAGACTGTAGTTTCTGGTGGCAGTTACTTCAGCAAGATGAATCTTAAAGCTGTAGAACTTGACATATAAAGAACCGTAAACCATTTTTCACACGTATACTTGGCATATAGGACCAATTCTGTCCTTCATGCCCAAGATGGTCTCTGAACTGGCATTGACCCAAGCCATCCAGTTACCATTATTCTACCCTAACTCTAAATCAAGGGAGTATTGTAGTTTCTTGCTAAAAGATTCTTGTCGCTGGAAATATGTAGACAGATGAAGTACTACACTGAAAAACGACTTCAGATAATCAGACCATCTCTCTTTTTTTATGGTTGGATAGCAGCACAGGTCAGTTCTCCAAACTAACTTGAAATGGTAAGCTTACTGCATCATTTTCTGTGATTATCAACAGTGGGATTCCCTACAGGAGCTGGCTTATGCTCACAACACTAAAACGGCAGTTAGAACCCAACACTTTTTTCAGAAATGTCATAAAATATTTGCAAAGCAGCCACCTAGTCCTCCAGCCATACATTTTCTAGGTAATGTAAAGCAGACCTTGTTTGCTCCTCAAACTAAAATTTGTCATTGCATTCCTGCAAGGAATATTGTTTACCATTCTAGTTTTGTGGCCTAGATGCATTGCTTTAATTTTCTTGCCAAGTTTTATATATGAATACTGCAGCAGTGATCCTAATGAAAAACGTAGTACAGTTGTATTTGCATATTCATCATGGCAAGAGGTTGAATAAAAGATCAATGGTGTACAGGTCCGGCCTTAGCTGAAATGACACCCTAGACAAAGTAGTGCTCTGGTGCCCCTTAAGCCCCACCCACACCGTACTCGAGGAACACCCCTATGTGAGCCATGCCCACAGGTAGGTCACTCCCACATCTTGCATTTTTTTAAATGCATGGAAAATCAATGAATGCTTTGTCATACTTGTAACAAAGATACCCTGTAATGTAGTTAACCTGCAAGTGAATTCTTAATAAACCTGCTTGATCTGTTCCTTCAAGTGAATTCTCCTTAATAAACCTGCTTGATCTGTTGCTCCTTCAAGATTTTATCTACAGTCATGACACAGTAATAAAACTGCTTTTTACAAAGTTCATTGATGTTTATGCACAGAACTTGTCATTTACTCTCGTGTAGCATCAACTCTGCAGTGTGCATGACTTTGCCTAAAATGTTACACATTAATTACTACATACCCTGATGTGTGCTTCATGCTCTTCACAGGTCAAGTCAACATACTTCAATGTCAGCAACACAATGTGATCTGACAAAAAATAAGGCAAAAATCCAGACATTGTGGAAATATCAACACCAGACACATGCCAGTTGCAAAATGGCTATGGCGTGACACAGTCACTGAGCACTGCATGATTCATTGGCTTGTTACCTAGCTTGAACTGGTCAAATTAAGTAGCATTTTCCACAAAAGTCTGTCATACCTCTTCCGCTTCAATACAATTACACCACTGAGAATGCAAGCTGGCAATATTCAATGAGTCTGCCTAGAATTTGCTTACAGAAACCAGTTTTGCATCTATCAAACCTGCATTAATTTACCTACACATGCAATGGATGCAAGCAACCCAAAAATGTATATTTTGTGCATCCGTTCTGAGCAGACTGCTTGCTTCTGCCTCACTACATCTTTTTGCAAATTCAGTCACAGCAGATGCGTTAACGTATCAATCATCTGGTTGTTTTTGTTCACATTCCCCACATAACTAAGAGGCATGTTGTTTGATATATTAATGGCCGTTCTGTACTTTTTACAGTACAGTATTTTCTATACCTCAGACTCCTGAGGAACCTTTGAAGATGTACTCCTTGTTCAGAAAGTACTGTTTCCATCTATAACCAATAAAAATGTTTACATATTGCCTTGTCCAGAGTGTTTTAGGCACAGCATTCTTCAAGATCACTTTTCCTGACCCACCACTCATTTAAAGACTGATCTTCACAGAATCCTAACATGGTCATGCTTTCCAAGTTATATTCTTAAGTTTCAAATCCTGTGCTTATTTTCGAAAATGTCATTTACTTGCTTTAATGCAACTACATCCTAACATATTCCCTCTTATAAAGTGTATTCTCCACCCTAAAAATGAAAATTATCACATAAATAACACAATACTTAGTTGTGTTCCTCTTTTGTGACATTTCTATACCATTTAACTTTCTCACTGTACCAGTGTTGGGTTTGAATGAAATCTCACACTTTAGATTTTTTTCTTCCTAGCTGTTCATATCATGTAATGCATCTTATTTAAAGTTTTCTGGCCAAGGAAAAAGCCCATAGAGCAAAGATTCACAGCTGCCTTTGTTCCCTTCCAAAAAAATCATAACCTACTAAGATTCTGAGGATTCATAACTTTTACTACAAACTGAGGGCAGCTGAAGCAGCTAGAATGCTGAAAGTGCTAAAACCTAGATACCACTGATAGAACAAAACAGTGGCCAAGACTAAGTCCTTTACCTTCCAAGTTTATCAGTCGATTCCTAACTTTATATTTAATCACCATTTTATAGATGCAGAGAATATTGTTTCTTTGCAGGGTGTTTAAAATGTGAACATGAACGGCCACTGAAAAATTCCTGAATGAGAAATATAAATGCAAAGCTAACATTTACTGCAGGGTGTTATGATTTCACATTCTGAGCACACAAAAGCCAAAAATTAAGTGGGGGAGCAAAGTCTTCAAGTTGTGGATGTTTTTAAAGAATGCAGTCAGTATTGCCAAATATTAGTTTAGTAACATAAACATTAATAGAAGTACAAGAATTCAATTCAAAATGCAGTTCAATGAGAGTTATGAAACTAATCTTTTGCAATACTCACTGCCTGCATTCTTTTAGTCATATCTCAACAGTGGCACACAACAGCATTTTGAATAAATTAAAGTGCATGCATGCATGCAGCAGCATGCTACATTATTTTCTGGCGAGCTGAATTATCTTTTCATAAAAGAGATTTTCCTGACCCTAAGATAACATTTAAAACATCTGCAGACAGTTGGTACCTGAGCCTTTATTTTTATTAGCTCTTTTGTTACCTGGGAAGATTCATGAGGTACAGTTGCTGAGAAACATCCACACTATACATTACCTTGTGAGTCTTGCCAGGTAAGAAACTAATAAAAATAAAAGCCTAGAATTACCACCTGCCTGCAGATGTTTCTTTTTCAATGAGCTTCAATTAGCGTAAAATGAGTGGAGCAGGTATCATTTGGTCCAAATTACGTAAGATGACTTACTTGATTTGTATCACTAGCAAGTACTGCCATATCAAGAAGTTTATTTAAACAAGATCACAATGAGAAACATATACATGACACTGAGGGCACATGAAAAACTATCACTATAAAAAAAAAAAAAAATCACTAACTCACTCCATCACAAACTTCTTGCACAGCAACAGCTCCAGCACATATTCACTTCTCTCGGGGGGGGGGGATAATGTATTGATGAGCAGCGATGCATAATCCATCAAAAGGAAAACTTCTTAAAACTCTCATAGTTCTAAAAGACAATCTAGCTACATTTAAATGGGAAAAGGGGAGAGCCAGATACAGTACAAGCTACAAACGGACCATATGAAGGTACTACCCATCTTAGATGCACTCAATTGGAAAGAAAACATCACGATTTCATATACAGCTATCTCGCTTTCTTTGTCTAAACAGACTGCTTGGTATAAGAAAATACAAATGTACCATTTCTTTTCAGTGTTCCAGGACAGTAAATCCTGCTCTAACCTAAGTCATTGACAATTTCTATTCGGGCTTTTCCTTCATATACAAACACAAGCAACCCATGTGTTATTTAATCAAGAAGTATGCCAAAACAGCCCTGTATGCCCAAAAGTGTCAGCAAGATTATACCTTTTTATTGGAATGTATTTTAGCTCCCTGACTTCACTTACCTTAAGCACACAAATAAAAATCCCAAATAAAACCACTCTTTGTCCGCCCACGTGGTCGAGAACCAAGTCGCCGATTCATGCACATCAAACATCCAGGGGAAATAAAAAATCCAAAAGATCTGCCCGCCTCTATTTCATTAATGAAAAAAGGGATGAGAGGCGGGCATGATCAAACTTTTATTCTATCAATTGGAGCAGCAGCCAGGGACGTCAGTGGTATAAAAGTATCATTGATTGGATGCTTTAATACTGACTGATCACATAAATGCAGGGGGAGGGAATGGAAGAACACAGCAGGGGACGATGGTATCTGCTATGTGTGAATTATGCTTTGGACTGAGGAAGTGGGGGAGGGTGCAAACGTTACAGTACAAGGCGGAGAAGTGGAGAAGAACAGAAATTTAAGTAAAGTAAGTAAATTAAACTTGCGCCCTTTGAGGCTGGCCTGTATGGCACCCTAGGTGGTTGCCTAGTTCGCTTATGCCTAAGGCCGGCCATGATGGTGTAATGTGTGCTCCTTCCCACAGCCCCTATGATCTTGCTTTATCCTGACAGCAATAAGATAGAGGCACACTTCCCCACCCCCTTCTCTCTCTCTCTCTCTCAAATAACTTCTAGTCCTCCTTTCCCCAGCTTTTTGAGGGAAGACACTAGTTTTCATCTGTCTATGTAGATAGATGATCAGATGCTTTGAGGATAAATTGAAAGCAGCAGTGGTAACTCAAGAACAGGCTCATTTGTGGGTTTTTTTTTTTTTTTCCCCAGAAGCTACAGCGAAATTTTATTCTGAATTATATAACTTGGATATCAGTCAGTTCAACTGGAGGCCACTAAAAGCCTAGTGAGTAGTCGACATGTGCAGTGCTGTTTTTATAGATTTAAGGAATATTTATTTACACATTCAGAGTGGCTCGGCTTTGCACATCGGACTTTAATTTTTCCAAGTAGAACCACAGAAGTTGTCTAGTTGATTACAAAAGACAGGTGCTGCTCGGTGTGCATCTTAGAAATGAAACAAAAATATGGGCTGAGAGTGCTGTGAACTTCTAGTACAATTTAAAAGTAATGTTTTGACCACAAGTATCAAAACCAGAACAATGAAAAATTGAGACAGGAAAAGGAGACTGTTCTCTGTCGTGTGTGTTTGTATTTACATGACTAATAATGAGAGCGTTAAAGCATAACAGCTTGATATTTAGCTAATTAACATAAAGGCAAGATGGCAGATTAATGGTAATAGTGACTTGCTGAATAGAAAAAAATCAAATAATTAGAAAGGCAGTAAAAAGCAACCCAGAAGGGAACCTATAACTAAATGAATGAATATTTAGTATGTCATTAATATTACAGGGCTCGTGGGAGCCAAGTTTTGGCTTCACTGTTGTCTTCTGTGGTCAGAAGTTTGCTGATGGTGTAGTGGGTTGTAATTAAGACCCATTTTAGCCTGAGACCAGAGTGTATGCAGTACAGTCGGATGTATGAGAATTTAATTTTAATACAGTGGGGAGCAACATACACTGGTAAACATGGCAAGTACAAGATAGCTTTGAAGATGAAGATTTGAGTGAAAGTGATGGTACCACAATCTTCAAAGTTTAGATTAACATTATTTAATAAATTAAATAGAATTTTACTGGGAAAGTAAGGAATACAGAAATTTTTGTTACTTTAGTTACATTTTACAGAATTTACAAGATAGTATTCATTGCAGAGTAGAGATCATAAAAATATGAATTTGGGCTTTCTTGAAGTCAGCATTTCTGATTGCCCTAAGTCCTTGAATTGGTTAGTGAGACGTCTCTTAGTTTTCCAGCATAAATACCACACATTTTCTTGCAAATTATGAAGTCACATTATTGAACATACATAAGAACTCATTGGTAAGAAAAACACTTCTGCATCTGAGCCCTCAGATCTGTGCAATAGTCAAAACATATTTACAGATGTAGGTTCTGCAAATGCAAGTTCTCCTATCTGGGTTTAATGCCAGGTTGGAAGGAGATGCTTTTCACAAGAATGTTATGCAGATTTGGATAGTCATCAGTAGGCTCTAGGTGGCTCTGAGAAGGAAGTCCTTGTACTGGGATCAGACTGTAAAGTATAAAAAATAGTGGTTATGATCTACAAAAATGAGTAGAATTATGATTTAAATGGCAGCATAAGTGGAACCTGCATTTTTTGTTTGGTGCTAGGATATCCTCATGTTTAAAAAAATAAATCCTTCCATAATCTGTGGAGTCAAAAAAATGGCAAGTATGTTTGCCCATTTATTATGCGCTTAGGACAGTGAAAGTTATAGAGGAGAAAACGACTCTGTGACTTTATATTACATTTATAGTCTTAGTGGTGTTAATGAGCCGATCATTTAGTGTGCTTGAAGAGTATTGCAGAGCAAGATGTGACAGTATAGTAGAGGGATGGATGGGCATTGATCCTTTTTTTTTTTTTTTTTTTTTTTTTTTTAAGGAAATTACTGGGGAGTTTCATTGGCACAGGAGCAGGCACAACTTACATGTTCCAGTTTCATCAACCCAAGGTATCTTCAAAGCGCAGTAAATGGAACACTGTACTACATCATCAACCTGCTTCACACCCTTGACCCTCAAAAAAATTGCTGTTGCATCTTTGAATTTACTTTGAGCATAACCCAGAGGGCCAAGCTGTGCCTTACATGATCACCAAGGACTTGAGTGTTGTTTTGCAGAAAATATTCTAGTGTTTTCTTGGAGAAACTGTGAGACACAAGGCTGGCTATTCAGCGAGTATTTGAGGGCCATTAAAAGTTGTGATACTGAGTGACGTATTTTATCCCTTAACTATCTGTGATTACAGTGCTGATGGCATGTCTTTGTGCTCTCCAGCAGGGGGGGGGGGGGTCCATGACACTGACCACAGAAGCACTGAAGCACAGTTTTTAGCTTTGCTTTCAACATTTCTATGGTATTAACAGTACACTGATGTTTCTAATGTACTTTTACTGTAACTTTAGGGAAGATGATTCTGAGCTGCTATTCAGTATTTTTAAATTGAAAGGAATGCTGTTTTGTTTTTGGCAGCCTAGTCAACTCTTGAAAATCTCTGCTGAACATTAAATGCTAAAAGAAGTATATTCCTGGAAATGTCTCATTTTAAACTGTTAGGAGCTAATCTATAGGTTCTTAGGTGTATACTAGGTTAACGACCACTGGGGTCTTTAAGCCTAGCTATACAACCCAAATGTATCCCATGAGTTATTTTGCCTTCATGGTTATTTTAAGGGGGTGTATATTAGTGAGGGCATGACTCAATGGCTGCCTCTATCCAACAGAATCTTGGGTATCAAACCAGGGGTGAATTTCTGGTTTCCCATCCATTGGCCCAGGTTGCACTTGAATAAGATTAGGGAGGTGCTGTGCTTCACATGGATGGGCAGTCTATTCCAGAGAATGGGGGTTCTTTGTGATATTTATCTGTCCCTCCAACATGTTCTATTTAAGTCGTAAACAGTTTAAATCCTTGGTTCTAGTAGGTCTGGTCCAGTCATCTTGCAGATATGCAAAAAGTCTGTAGGAATCCATCAGAGTGCGATCCAAGGTTGCCTTGCATGCCAGGCGCAAATCATCTGTCTGTGGTCTGTAGGAAACCGAATACAGAGACAGGGATTTTAGGAGAGCTGCATGTTTTTTTTTTATTTTTTTTATGAGGAACCTTTGTGGACACAGTAGCTGTTGCATGTGCCTGGTCAAATACATACTGAATGGAGCATTATACTCCATGTTGGGTTTGATGATGACTTGACTACCATGATATGAACCTATGAAACTATACCCCGGGTATCACTTCTGTGTCACTGTTAGACAGAGGCACAGTATACTAACCTCGAAAAAGGGCATAGCAAAATTAATTTAAAATGGGTGGTGAAAGCCATACACACTCTGGCTAGGCTTATAAATGCCCTAGGGCAGATAGCCTAGTATGAACCTATATTATCACTTCTGTGGATTTAGATACCATGCCTTGACTTATAAGTTGAGTGACATAGAATGATTTTCTTACAACCTAATGCATATGTTGGATAAAAGCCAAGTTACCATTTACATGAGTCCCCCAATCCCTGACTACTTTGTCTGCATTTAGGGGTGTTTTATCAATGAGGTAATTTCTCTGGGTGGCTGTTTTCCCAAAAGAGGTACTCTTATGCATTTCTTGGCATTGAGTTTTAAGCAGTGGCTTTGTCGTCAATCATTTTGTTTGTTAGACCTTCCTGTAAGATATTAATAAGTTTTTTTTTTTTTTTGCGGGGGGGGGGGGGGGGTGTTCTATGATTGCAATTATCTGCAAACTTGGAATGCCAGCAGCCCTTGACATTGGCTTTGACTTCTGAAAAATAGACGCCAAAGAGGAACTAATCCAGCATAGAGTCCTGGGGGGACTGCACTGGTGACCAGCCTCTGTGTGGAGGTGGTTTGTCCAGTCCTAACTTCCGTGGTCATGTCTGTGAGCCAGCGGGCTATACAGAGAGTTACATAGGGGTATATGTCTTATGCTGCGAGTTGTTTACAGTATTGTATCAAATGCCTTGGCAGGGTCAAGGTAGGCAGTATGCACCATTTTGCCCTCCTCCATTGCCTTGGTGACCTTCTCAAAGAAGTCCACCAGGTTAAGTAGGTATTGCCTGCCTTTGATAAAACCACACTGGGTTGGATCCAGTGTTTGAAGGTTTCCTGTGTCATTGTTAATCATTTCCATGATTATTTCTATGGCTTTGCATATGAACCTAGTCAGACTAATGGGTCTGTAGTTCTCAGGATCTATTGATGGCCTGCCCTTGTGTAGAGGGATGTTCATTGCAGTCTTTCATTCGCATGGGACAAAGTCTGTACAGTAACTATGGCTGACTAGTGTCACCAGTGGACTTGGCAGGTCCTATTTAGGAGGCATCTTATCATGGCACATTGAAGCTGTATTCTTGACCTTAGAGAGTTAATCTAAACTACTGATAGTTGGGGAGATTATGTTAGATGTATTTCCTGGGGACATCATTTTGAAGGTAAGAGGGGATAAAGTTAGGGATGAATTTGTCAGCCAGAATATTTGCCATGTCTCCCATTTCTGTGAATGGGGCTGTATTTGCCATCCATTCAGCACACTATTTGTGTGCTGGCTTTGGACATAGCTAAAGTAGGCCTTATATCAGTCAGTTGTCAGTATTGTCCTTGGCCTGGGATGCTGTCTTTATTTCAAAATCTGCTTTGTCCGACTTTATTAGTCTTCTTTGTTGTCTTTTTGAGGGTTTCTATAATTTTGGTGATACACTTCCTAATTTTGCTATGGCTTTTTTATTTTATTGTACGTTTAATTTTAAATTCCATTAGAGTGGTCCTTTTTTTGTTTATTTTTAGTTTGTTTTTGTTTTTGGCTTATTTCTGGTAAGCACAGCAGCCTCTATGCAGTCATTGACATGGCAGTACAGAGCTTCTGTTAATAATTCTGCGTAAGCTGATGTGCTGTCTAGGTTTGGAAGGGCTTAACATTTCTCAGGTCATTACTTAATAAAAGGTAGTTTGCCTTGGTATAGTTTGTGACTGTTACCGTTTCCTGGGGTAGCAAAATTTGTCCTTATTTTGAAGGAGGCTGCTTTGTGGTCTGACCTTACCAGAATGGACATAATACTTGGGGGAAGGGGGGGTGCAACCGTCTCCCAAATTTGTTAGTACCAGGTCCAATATGTTTGTACCTTTCGTAAGCACATATACTAACTGGCCCAGTCAGTCTGTGTTAGTCTGAGAATCTCTGTGCCTTCAAATTTAAGGTAATATAGGATTCTCATTTTATACAGGGATAATTAAAGTCCCCATCTTCCAACATTCATTGATGTTCATCGTGCATACAGCTGCAGTCATAACAGATGGGTTCTCCTGCCGTCAGGCGGGTCCTCGGTCGGCCGAATTCCAAAGTCTAGGTCCGGCGTCAATTGTCGTCGCTTCTTCCCTGACGTCAGTGTGACGGGTATAAAAGAACCAGCCGACGCCGTTTTCTTCAGTCTTTCTTGCCGCGCGGTGCCCGAAGCAGAAGCAGTTCGCAAGTGCCGGTCGGCCAGCTCCTGAAATTATGAAAATTTTGCAACCGAAGTCTTCTTGAAAGCCAAGTACCCCGTTGGAGAAACCTTTCTTGCCTCAGACCGATGTCAGACAAAGTTAATAATTGTATTTCTTGTGGGAAGCAAATACCGCATAAGGATTTTCATTCCCTCTGTATTCCTTGTTTAGGCCCAGACCATGACGTCTCGGTCTGTCGCTTGTGCTACATTCAACAAACGCAGCATTAAGCGTCGGGCGGAGTTCGCCCAGCATTATTTTGGCAAAACATTTAACTATATTATGTCGTTGGATACTCAAACTCCAGTTTTGTCTAAAAAGCGCAAAGATAAGGACCGACACACGAGGTCCGCGGCCTCTACCGACACCACGCCAAAGCCGACTACATGTGGTCCGGTTCTCAGCGAGGTGCCTACGCAGCCCCTGACTACCGACTACACTTCATTGGCAGTGTCTCCTGTGCCCGAGGTTGCAGGCTCCTCGGCCCGCACCCCGACTACAGATACCGAAGCCACTATTGGCGGTGAATCTCAAAATGTGGACAGGTCCACCTCCTCTCAAGGTGTCTTCAGATCTTCCTCTTCTTTTTCCATCAAGGCTTTCACTAAGTCTAAAGCAGCCATGCACTCTAAGAGACGAGCTACACAGGCCCCATCTCCAGGCCCCATGCCTAAAAAACAGATGCTTAAAATGGCTGAGGATTTAATTACTTATATCAGGGGTTCTCAACCTCCCCCGGACAAAAGGCCCAGAGTGGAGGAAGAATCCCCCTCCTCTGATCAGGGCTCCATTATTTCAGAGCACTCTGATGATCAGGAACATTCTTACTCCCCTTTTGAAGATTCTGATGCAGAGGAGTCCATTCCCTCTGCCCCCCCCCCCCCCCCCCAGAGGATTACTCATTTGGGGAAACTTTGCATACCTTAAGAGAACACTTCCACTGGGAAGGTCAAGATTATTCAGATTCCAAGAAAAGGCTTAGGGAATTTCTCTTGCTACCTCAGCACAGGCCTCTGGCTATACCTCCTGTCTTGGACATATTAGATGATGTGTACTCGGCCTGCCTTAACCCGGATTCTCTACCTCCAGCCCCAGTCAAGCCCGACAGGTACTACAGGGTTCCTGACTCACACCAATTTTTATACAAAAGCCATACTGCTGACCCAGAAACCATCTCACAGTGCCCCAAGGGAATTAAGGCCTCCACTGCTAAAAATCCATTACCTTCCGAGAGAGATTCCAGATCCTTAGAAAGGTGGGGAAAAAAGGTATATACCTCAGCTACCTTAACCATGAGGGCATTAAACTGTCAGTTCCATATGCTAAAGTACCAACAGTTTCTGTTATCACAATTGAAAAGTAAAATGTCGCAACCTGAACAACCAGACTTGAAGGAGTTGCAGGATTTGATGCATAGTGCAGAACAAGTGGGTAAACATACCTTACAATGTGGTTTTGATGCTCTAGAGGCCTCCTGTAGAGCTGCTTTTACAGGATCAGTCATACGTAGATATGCCTGGCTCAAGGAACAAACCTTGCCAGATCATGTAAAAGCTAAATTACTAGAGGCCCCTCTATAAAAGGATGTATTATTTGGTGCTAATGCTGAGGAGGTATTGAGGAAAATGGAGGAAAAGGATAAATCGATGCAAACTGTGAAAGATTTTCTACAGGTACAACCCCCAAGTTTCAGTAGAAATTGGCCTTCCAAAAATTGGTCCTTTCCAGCAATGGACAGACCCCAAAGAGGTAGATACAGGCACCCGAGAGGCAGAGGGCAATACCAAGGATCGTTTAGAGGCAGACAATGGCAAGCTCCTACACAATGAGGTGCTGAGGATAACTCGCAACCATTCAGAAAGCAAGCCCAATGACTTTCCCCTTTGCATGCCAAGCAAGACTCAAATGGCAGCACCCTTAGGTGGAAAACTGGCATTATTTACAAAAAATTGACATATTGTCACGAAAGACAAATGGATCATGGACATTATAAACAGAGGCTACAGATTCCATTTTCGCACCCTTCCAAAAATGAGAGGCATGCCAAACCTGCCACACAATCAAAGGGCAGAGGCACAAAGACAAATTACAGATCTCATAGACATGAAAGCTATTCAAGAGGTACCTACGCACGAACAAGGTCAAGGTTTTTATTCCAGACTATTCCTGGTACCAAGGAAGGGAAAGACTGGAGACCTATTTTGGACCTATCCATCCTAAACACATTTCTACTCGTACCAAAATTCAAGATGCTCACTGTACAGCAGCTTCTTCCCATGCTGGGCAAGGAGTCTTGGCTGGTAACATTGGACCTCAAGGAGGCATACCTGCATGTCCCAATCAGACAAAATTGCAGAAGATACCTCAGATTTCTTGCAGGTTCAACCCATTATCAATTCTCTGCATTGCCCTTTGGCTTATCTACTGCGCCCAGAGTATTCACAAAATGCCTGGCATCAGTAATTGCCTACTGCAGACTTCAAGGGATACAAATATACCCCTATTTGGACGACTGCCTGATCCAAGAGGACAGCAAGCACATTCTTCTGAAACATCTGGCTTATGTAATAATGTTGTTGAATTCTCTGGGATACACAGTCAACAAAAAGAAATCGAGGCTAATACCCTCTCGGAAAATAATTTTCCTGGGTGCCAACTTGGACACGCCTCACGCCAGAGAAGCAGGGGCAACTAACTCAATACTTCAGAGCACTAGCAAATTGCACCAGGCTGACTGCAAGGAAAATCCTGCAGGCTCTGGGATTCATGACATCTTGCATCTTACTAATCCCATGTGCAAAGCTGCATATGAGGAAACTTCAATGGTACCTGAAAAACCTATGGTCTCAACACAGCCACAGTTTGGAAACAATAATACCACTAATTCCAGGTCTTCAAAAGGAATTTCTGTGGTGGGCTCAAGCATGCCAAACAAACGCAGGTCTCCCATTCAGCAAGCCTCAAGCAAATCAAGTCATCACAACAGATGCCTCAGACTACGCCTGGGGGGCGCACATGACAGATCGGTGCATTCAGGGCAAGTGGTCCCAAAATGAAAAGCACCTTCACATCAATCAAAAGGAAATGCTAGCAGTAATAAATGCTATTATAGCTTTCAAAGACCTTCTGCAACCAGGCCAACAATTGATAAGAACCACCACAGTAATGTGGTACATAAACAAACAGGGAGGAACACATTCACACCCCCCTATGCAGACTGGCCATGTCACTTTGGAACATGGCCATGGACTTACGAATCGAACTACAAGCACAGTACTTGCCAGGCAAGGAAAACACACTGGCAGACAACCTAAGCAGAAATATGACAGATCCACACGAATGGAAGTTGCATCCTCAAGTTTTTACAGAGATAATCCAAGCATGGGGAAGGCCAGACATAGATCTCTTTGCCTCCCACAAAAATCACCAATTGACAAAATTCTGCTCAAGGATTTTTCATCCAAAGGCCTGGAGAGTGGACGCTCTCTCTTTCAGTTAGACATCCAATGACAGTTTATGCTTTCCCACCTCTTCCTCTGCTGCCCAAAGTTCTACTGAAAACCAGAGCAGACAGACCAAAGATGATTCGCATTGCTCCAGACTGGCCAAGACAACACTGGTACCCACTCCTGAGGAGCCTGACGCATTCCCCACTATGGACCCTGCCTCTGATGCCTCTTCTCCTGACTCAGCACAGCTTCAAAACTCTTCACAGTCAGCTAAAAACACTCAATCTAGCCGCATGGAAGATTCCTTAACATTACAACAGACCCTACTTTCCAAGGAGGTGCAGGATGTCATTTTGGAGGCCAGAAGGCCGTCTACTAGAAAAGCCTACTCCGCAAAATGGAAACGGTTTTGTGTCTGGAATGAGAAAAAGGGCCAGGATCCTGGAAAACTGAATTTACCTCAAATATTACAGTATCTAGCTGAGCTCCTAAGCAGTGGACTTTCATTCTCCTCCATCAAAATCCATGCCTCAGCCATTTCTGCAGAATACAACACTGATCCACCCTTATTCTCTCACCCCCTCTTAAGACAGTTCCTCAGAGGGGCTAAGAATCTAAAACCCCCAAAGAAACAACCAATACCTGCTTGGGATCTCAACTTCATTCTGGAAAAACTGACCTTGCCTCCTTTTGAGCCAGCTGCCTTGTCAGATTTGCAACATTTGTCCTGGAAAACAGCTTTCCTTCTGGCTATTACCTCAGCTCGTAGAGTTTCAGAACTACAAGCTCTCATGGCTGTGCAGCCTTTTATCATCTTCCATTAGGACAGAGTTTCATTACGAACCAACCCGTCCTTTTATGCCAAAAGTGGTATCCAGGGTAGCTTTGAATCAGGCCATACATTTACCTATCTTTTATCCTAATCCTCAAAACAAAGGGGAGAGATTACTACATTCCTTGGACATCCACAGACAACTGCGTTATTATTTGGACAGAACAAAGCCTTTCAGAAAATCAGAACAGCTCTGTGTCCTATGCTATAGGAGCTCAAGGAAAGCCAATTTCCAAACAGACAATCTCAAAATGGATAGCCCATTCCATACGCTTTTGCTATTCTTTTCATGGCAAAACTGTACCTACAGGCATCAGATCTCACTCCACAAGGGCCACGGCTACTTCTGCAGCCTTTCTTAGAGGAGTTCCTACCAAAGATATTTTAGAAGCAGCCACTTGGAGTTCTGTGCATACCTTCTCCAAGCACTACCACCTTCCACTATACTCCAAATCTAGAGCGGGCTTTGCCACTGCAGTCTTGCAGGGCATTCTGGCTCCTTTTAGTTCCACCTAGTGCCTACCACCCCTTTCTTAGCTTTGGGATTCTACCCATCTGTTATGACTGCAGCTGTATACACGATGAACATAGTACAGTTTTGTACCTACCATAAATGTAGATGTTCCAGTGCTAATACTGCAGTCCAGGTTTCCCTCCCTCCTTCCCCTCTTGGAACAGGCCTATTGGCTAACATATCCTCATGCAACTAGATTGGGGTATTCATTCATGATGTATTTGCTTGCACTACTATATTTTGATTATATGGCATTGCTTATTACACAAATTTATGTATTGCCTTCCTTCTGGGGGCACCTGACATCTGGGGCAAGAAAAACTGAAGAAAATGGCGTCGGCTGGTTCTTTTATACCCCTGTCGCACTGGCGTCAGGGAAGAAGTGACGACAACCGACGCCGGACCTAGACTTTGGAATTCGGCCGACCGAGGACCCGCCTGACGGCAGGAGAAACGTTCTGTTATGACTGCAGCTGTATTAGCACTCGAACATCTACATTTATGGTAGGTACAAAACTGTACTTTCATATTAATACTGGTACTTGTAATTCAAAAAAATGACGTAACTAGGATTTCATTTAGAGTCACTTCTCTTCCCATTTGTTTCCCTTGTATTTAGCCAGCTAACAAAATGCATTCCTCTGGGCTCCAGATTGTGGAGAAATGCTACAGCGGAGTGAACAAATTAGTCTCTGATAATGCCCCAGACCTCACCTGTGTGTTTCATTGCAGTCTCTTCACTGGTTAAAGTATTTTCATTCACTATGTGTCCATTAAAGGTCTGTTTTTCTGTTCGATGTCATCACAACACGTGACCAACTCCCTGAATCTAGGCTTGATGCCTCAGTAGTTGTAACTTTGAAAGTATTTTCCTTATTTCCTTCAAGGAAACATCCACACTAAAACTGAAGAAGAAAGTCTAAAGAAATCATTTTGATATTCTATTTCTTACTAAAATGGAATTTCCTATTCCGTATAATAACATAGAAGGGGTCTGGCATATCAAGTTGATCTTTTTTTTCAATTTGTTTAATCTTCCTTTCAGAATGAAGTGTGGGACCCTATAGTATGGCAAAGCCTAGATATCAGTGTGTCCCCCCCATTTAGTTGCAGCATTTGTGCCATAAGTTGTTTGATTTTGGATGGTCTCTGAAAACAGAGCAAGTGCTTCCTTTTAACTGAAGTACTGTGTTGCGGTGCTTGAATGAACCTGGTAAAAGCCTTTCATGGTCTGATTATATGTTCTTTGACACAGAGGAGGTGAAGAAAAAGGATTTAAGTTTTCAAAGCTGTGTTGCATAAATTCTGGACCCTATTCCCTCACTGTCCCAAGCCTCTACTGGGTGATGAGGACAATTTGTCTCTCACATCACATTTGCATGGGAGGTGCACAAGCTTGGCCACTGCACACATCCAGGTAATTATAAACCCATCAGCCTCACTACCTCATTTGTAAAGCCATGGAGCATATCATAGCTGAACATATTTATGTCAATGTAGACAACGTATGTGACCTAGACCCCACTCACTTTAGTTTTGTGAAGGTCAGATCCTGGCTCCTGAACCTAGTAAACCTCTTTGAAAGGATTATAGAAGTTTTCCACAATGATCACTCCATGCACATTATTTTGACCTGACTGAGGGTTTTGACAGTATACCCCCCACCCCGACTTTGGTTTTAGTTAAAAATAGATATACTTAATGTAAGCCCCGTCTGCTGGATTGCATATCCTCTGTCCAGGAGATCCCATGTTGAGAGGTCTGCTGGTGCCTCTCTGAACAAATGTTGCTAATCGGGGGTTCTGCAGGCATCAGTAATGAGCCCTCTACTGTTTGGCATTTATTTTTGCAGACATCCCAACCAGTAGCCAGGAAGTGTGGCTAATGACTGCAAGCTGGGCACTGTTACCTCCTCATCCACAGATAGTAAACCACTCTAGTAAGAGCTGTGGTATCCACATAACAAGTGTACCAAAAATATTCTGAAGCCAAATGCAAAGAATGGTGCATAGTAGTTGTCTGAAAAAAAGGAGAGCTGCTTCCACCTCGTATGGTATTCCTCTTCTAACAGATGCTGTGATAATAATAGAAAAGCCGAAAGACACAAACAAACAATGTGATCAGCTCTCTCTCATTTGTAGTCGGGAAGGCTTTTTATCTGGCCAGTTAATTTCCAGAGCAATATCTTCTAGATCCAGAGAAGTCATCCTACCACTGTACTCTTCCTTTATCAGACCCATCAAATACGGTGCCATATTTGGTATGTACAAAATCCACCAACTGGAAAGGCCCCAATGATTTTTAACCAAGAAAATGTAAACACCTTAAATCCTTTAACTATTGCAGTAGATTTGCACGGCTCTCCTTGTACTCAATAGCCTACCAAGTGCTCCGAGGTAACCTGTGTCTTATTTTACAAGCAGTGAAAGGCCTGATCATGTTTGGCCTCCTATTTGCAAAAATAGTAGCTCTGCAAAAATGCACACTAGAGAGACCCAGGTCTACACCAACAATTGAACAAGCTGTGCCAGAAGGAGGGGTTCCTTCCTCAAAGCATTGAAGCTAACCAAAGTAGTACACTGACTTGCAGTGGTGACTTGTTCAAAAAGCTGGTGTGCACTATTTATGACTGGATGTTTAGATGCACATTTTTACCTACATTATTATGTACCGCCGTGCTCAGTTTGGGAGGTGAGCACTACAAAGTGATTGAACAGGGTGGCAGTAACGTTTAAGTGTGTTTACTTTAAGATGAATGGTTAGGCATCCTATGGCTTCTGTGATCACTTGCCTAATATTGCTCCTGTGATCTTGCTAGGTGTTAAGTTATCTGCTCAAATTCATTGGTGAATGGCAAAGAGTTGCCCTGTAATTCTTTCTTTGCTTAATTGTTTATAACATTTTTGGATAATAGCAATATTTTACTGGTAAAAAGTGCGTTTACCAATTTGTTTATGTAGTATTACGGTGTAACCAT